>NW_019211459.1:28097131-28157445 GCF_002443255.2 Varroa destructor
AATGTGAAATTCGGAGAAAAACTAGCAATAGGAACTCATTTTCGCCATGAACTTGATTAATATCAAAGAAAATCAGCTTTTTAAAGAAAGTGATGAAGTGATATCTATAAAATACATTTTCACCTTATTGTGCTCCTCATGTCGATTAATAACGACCATATGATCGATCAAATGCATAACGATATTACGATTGATGGCGGGTAGACGCTGGAACAGCGCAAGTAGACGTGCACTCTTTTCTTCAGGTTCAGGTTGACTAAGGGCCTCAAATAGATCAGGGTAGAGCTGATCAGTAAACAAGGCCTCTGGCAGTTCTCGCAAATATAGCTTGAGCAAATGTGCCACCGCATTGATATCCACCTCTCGCAAAAGCTGCTCCGCCTCGAACGGGTCATTCTCGAAAACTCTACGGAGCCGCTGAACGTCCGAAGTAGAACCCGACAGCCTATAGATGCCGACTTCATTGATACCACGCTTCTCCACCTCACGGACACAGCAGTTTATGAGGAACGGTACCGGGGACTTCTCTTTTCTATTGGTTCAGACAATAAAGTAAATGAAGTAAGAGAAGTCTAAAGAGTCGGATACGTAAATCACAATAAACATTTTTGGAGATTCTGTATGCGGGAAGTAAGTTATCCATGGCTTGACCTTTGCCATTCACCAGTATTGCCTTAATCGTGTAGGTTCATTAAAGGGCATCTCTAAGGTTAAGCTAGCAAATTTTTTTCACATGAATTAAAATGGTCGTAAAATCGCATAGACACAGACTGCACTCACTTGCAAACCTGTTCGATCTTTAATCCAAAAGTTCCAACGGGTTTGGTGTCGAGATTCCGTCGAAGGCACTGCTGGTATGGCACATATTTTATCGACAGGTTTAACGTATACTAAAACATAAAGCCATACAAATATCAGTTCTGGTAAGTTAGAATTCCACATAGCATATAACAATTTCTAACAATAACTAACTAACGAGAATCAAGGCGACTTTCTTACATCTTTTAAGATATTTCCATACGAAACTACAAGAAATTTATTTTCCTAGATAGCTAAAGACCGCAACTAGAAAAATCAGAAACAAAGAATTAAACTTGCTAGTCAGACGATATTGATAAGCTCAAACACTTTACACTCCTGTCTCTTACCATATTAAATTCGACTTATAAGGGATCATAGTCTTTACTAAATGGAACGATGCCTTTCCTTTTATTATCAAATATTTTTTTTTTCGATTCGAATATATAATATTATAAATACAACCGTACCTCTTGCAGGGAGATGCTCCTATCTTGAAAGTGCTCTGTAAGCCACGACTTGCTCAGCTCAAAGGTAGCCTTGCCCCTTAGCAGGGGTGGACCTTGGGGTAGTTCTTCATAAAGCAGGATACGGAGAGTCTGTGAGCCATCTACGTCCATAATAAGTTCCTGCCGGAAGCGTGCTTCCGCTCCGGCAGTTAGCGGTGCAGTCTTTGTCCTACCTTTTCGGAAGAAATGGCCGTACGAATCGACTTCAAGGCAAATATGCATTTGGCATGTGTTTACACTAGCAGCGGCGATAGATGTCATCTGCGATAGACCCACTGCTGATCCGGTAGCTGAAACAGCCGTAGCGGAAGGCTCCGTCTCTCCTCCTTGGAGACTAACCACGTGCACATGCAGCTCACCGAGAAGCAGGTCGTCTGTTGGTCGGCTGCCCAGTGTGCTTTTACTACCCTGAACGATATATTATCATAGGTACAGTTATGCGAATACACGTAAGATCTTTCCTACTCTATTAACAAGAGCCATGTTTTTTAAGATTAATTTTTTAGACCAATTTTAGATGATTGCAAAAATCAATTTTCTTCTAACGAAAAAACTATATGCGAGACAATCATACTAACAGCTGCTGCTATACAGGTGTTGAGCTCGTAAATCGTAGGTGGTGTATGCGGTATAGGCAGATTTACTCCAGATGGATTTTGACCAGACGCTTTCGAAGCAGAGTGACTCGACGTCTGGTTTGATGCTGTGCCCTGCATTTGCTGTTGTAGGGCGTGGATCGCTTCAATCCACTGCTGTCGTTCGAACTCTGATGATACGAAAAATTGAAATACCTGAAATTTCCAGACAGCAATATGGTAAACTGTGCAAGAACAAAGCAAGTATATGTATATATAGTGACGTATTAATTTTCTTATGCTTTGTTTCTAAGAATGTATTTAAACAACAACAGATCACTTAGCTCACATGACATGTAATACACATGTCAACATACGCAAAAGGGCTCAAAATAGTCTCGACAAGGCTAATTGGTAGTATTCATGTGGACGACCCAATTGATACTTAATATTACCCCCTTCAAAACGATCTTTAATTCCTCTATATGATTGGGTCCAGGTCTATCAAAAACGAATTTTTGACCCCTTTTAATAAATTTTTGAGCTATCAAAACCTAAATCCCATTGATGATCTTCCGGCTTTTCCATGTAAATTCTCCTAGGTTTTCTATGAAGCTGCATGAAAACTGGCATTAATGTAGACTATCTATTGCGGGCAAAAAAGGAAGCTTTTAGACTCGTTAATGCTTCGACCAACGTGAAAATATTGAATAATTGCTGATTTTCGCTCATTAACCAAAAAGGATGCACTGTTTTTCACCATTACGAGTTTGTTGTCCTATTCGAGAATGAATTGGCTTTCTTCTGGTATTAAAAGTAGCGGATGACCGTACGCCCGTTACGACGAGTAACCGCCAAAATCAATAGTGCAAACTGTAGGATATTGACATTTATTCGTTCACAAACCTTGTGGTTTTTATGGCCGATTTTAAACGGCAGATGAGGCGAGTGAAGCATTAATGCTGCTTCGAGATCGCTCAATTTTCGCCGCAGCTTGTCCATAGGACGTGAGGTTGTCACTCCACCTTGACATCCAACTGGACCGCGTTTGTTTTCCTGCAATATTAAGAAGACAGCTTGAGCATTTTTGGGCATGTCCAAAGATAAATTATTTGTGTCTAATCATGTCTAAACTATGTAATAGGTAAACTTATATGTAAATCCTAATTTTTTCTTATGGGTCAAATAGAAAATGTCCTTAATATTGAATTTTTTTTTTAAAAGTACGCGCTTCTTTAGCTCGATTTAAATTAATAATCATCTATTATTACATTACTTAGGATACATTAGTTAATATATTGTGTAAGTACGAAGAAAAAAGCAATACTGACTAGCTTTCGAATCTGATCTCGAATCGAGTTTGCTCTTGAACGAAGCTGGCAAACATTCGCCGGATGCTGTTCACGGATGGGCTCTGCTTCCCCTTCGGGATCTAATAGGGTCACCTAAAATTAAAAAACGAATTGACATCTATATGGTGGCCATTTTCCAAAATCTAGTTATCAGAAGCGATGAAGCAGGGTTTATGGAAATGGGTAATTTAAACCATTCTTAAAATACGTTAAAACCATACTTTTATTTCATAGACACAAACATTCTTATTGAGGCGAAGAGGGAATATCTTTTTTTTTTGGTAAATAAGGAAGTAACATCGAGCTTTCTGGCTGGACGTTTATATATTAAAAGTAGACACTTTCACGCACATTAGGTAAACTTTAAATTAGGGTCAGGTATAATCCATCCGCCTATCAAAACGGAGTCCAATAGTTCGAAGGGGGTAGAGTAACCACACGGCAATGCTTTTGTACAATAGTGAAATATATACAACACCAACAGCCCAGCTAAAAGCCTTGCACTTTTTTATATATATATATAAATGTTTTTAATAAATTAGCTGTGAAAGGTTCTGAACATAATGTATACAGATTTTCATTACATCAGAGATGTCCATGCAGTGTTACTTTAATTGTTGGAAATTGAGCGCCATCTTAGAGAAATATGTCGTGTCATAAGGTTAGCACCTCTTTATTTATCTCTGGCCTCTTGAAGGTGTCTTTGCTGGCACGCCGACCCATAGACGTAAGATTAATCAAGAGTTCAGTCGGCGGTACAGCAAGCTTCACAAACGACATCCATACGTACCTCGTTGAGAGGAATAAACCATTTGACCTCGAGGTACCGAGTGCGTCCGTTTGTTTTACACTTAGCGCAAACGAGAACGTCGTTGAAAAGGAACAAATGCCGAAGCTTTCGGTGTCCCTCCAGTTGTACCATAAACACATTACGCACAACGTGTCTCGAGGCCCGATCCTGTAACTGTTTAATATCAAATGAAAAAGTGAAGTTACGTCATTTTCGATCGATTTTTCTAATTGTTTAGTTTAATTAAAATAGCAAAATCTATGTTTTCTTCACATGTACCTTGCCAACGGCTGCCGCTTTAGCACAAACAATCCTGCCATAGTGAAACCTCTTTATTTTACCCCTGAGAGCATAGCATTGCCCTGAGATGTTCAAATCTAACCGTAGCAACACAAATCCTATAGCATAGAGGATTTCAATGTCAGCACATAATCGATTTTTTTTTAAATTAAGCTACATATTCTTACTGAACATTTTGACGGTAGTAAAAAATTATGGTCTATACCTTGCTATCGAAATCAAAAAGGAGCCCAGATTGTTAATATTCGTTCTATAATAATCTTCGATCTTCATGTCATGCTCGATGTATTGTTTATAAAGCGTTTTTGGTAAAAATTTACAGCAAGTGTTTCGGGTATTTTTTGGAATAGTTCTCAGCATAGTTATAACAATTGTTTAGGGCCTTAAAGGGCCTGTCATCACTCTCCTCTCTTTCATAACTCGTTTTCGTATTACATCAGCCTTCAAGTGACAGTTTTAGATCATTAAAGAAATGTAAGATTCTTGTAAACAACGTTCTTCAATGCAAAAAGTTGTTTATTTTGCTATAATACAAAACTTCGAATACCTTTTATAATATTGAACAAAATTTTACAATAACGAGTAGGTCAGTCCGGAACTTAGTTTAACAACGTGCCGCGATTGCCAACTTGCTAATCTTCAAGCGTATTATAGCCTTTGAAGAATAACCTTGATAACTTTTAGAAGATGTTCAGAAATAACGTTTAGCTTACTAATCTGGTTTTCTTTTTCTTAATTTTCTTTACTCTTTTCGTGTAATATCAATCGCCTAGGATTTGCGAAAGCATATAACGTGTTATCAAGCCAATAACACAAATTAAAATTTTTTACTGGTAAAATTGTCCGCATTATACCCTAACCCCCTGCTCGTATCAGAATCGGTTTCATCAATTTTGCGTACCTTTTTATAAACTGTTATTGCTCTGAAAGTAGCTCATTTCAGCTTTTATGCTTGAAAAACAAGAACAAGGCGAACGGAGTGTTTTCTTTCGCTCTCTGAGCCTACTCCATTTGCCTTCTATCGCGGCTCCGTAATATCATCATGAATGGCCGAGGGTAAATCACTCTCGTGTAGGAGAACTTTTAAAGGCTTCGTTTTGTCAGCATCAGGTGGGTCACATCCATTTGTCTTGACATGCCCAGCAACAAGCGGATCAAGTGACACTCATCGATCGTCCAACAACACTTTTCTTCTCTTCCATAATGTTCTCTTACTTGTCTTAATCTTACACATAATTTTCATTTTAAAAACAAACGTATAAAATCGGCAGCTGTGAACACCAGCGGTGAACAGTCAGGCGACGCTAACATCGAATAGTGGGAGATAAGGTTAAAATAAAGATTGAATATTGGCTTTTACTGCGGGTAGGTAAAACAACGATTTTCGTTATAACCTATGGCTGCCGATGTTCCTCTATTTATTAAACGGTTCCAAAGTTATTTATGTGAACTTTCATGATTATATAATTGAGTGTAACGTAAAATCTTTATAAATGATCATTCATTCTAACGTTAAGCATTGATATATGTATATATATCGGAACGTTGTTGAAAAGACATTTACGTTTTAGGAAACGACAAAAATTTGCAATTGCGCACCTAAAAATGATACCCACATCATTTAGTTACTGCATATTTAAAGTAAGCCGACAAATGTATAACCAACAACATCTTGATGTGGTCCGGCACGATTTCAAACAGATTCTTTTACCATTGTTGATGTCTTATATTGATGCAAGATGTTTCCAAGGCTCTTCGGACTTGAAACGGAGGAAGTGTCGACACCTCCGGAAAACGAATTATTAAGGAGACCTCGTTTTTGACTGAATGGACTTCACTAAATCGTCCCGATTCTTTTTACTACTTTGTATTCTGATGACAAACGAAATCTTTGGGACATTATAAAAGAAGCTATTTCACTTAAATTGTAAACGCTACTGTGGATAAATTAAGGTTTGCGGTTGTTTGTGCTCAAGGACTGTGCAAACAAAAGAGATACGTTCATGGTAGCTTGTCGACAAAAAATAGCAAACTCTTAGGACTTACAACTCTAATGTCGCAAGCTAGTTATGTCCTCATGTGTGTATGATTATTATTATTATATAATAATTCAGTGATTAGTTGATAAAAAGGTGTGTGGATGCAAATGGATGCCGTTAGTGACTAGTAGACAGCCGCCTAGTACAGCGGTCTAAGAAGTGAGAGTCTTAATAGTAATGGACACAAGTAAATACAAGCTAGCAGGGTAAGTAGCAGTAGTAGTAGCAGTTGATCTCAAGACACAAAACAGTTAGGAAAAGTGTCTTCATTTCAGCTAAGAGCGTCACTCACCAATCGAGACGGAGGCTGCAGACAACAACAACAACAACACGGAGTCACAGGGAAACCGATAAAAAACAATTTAAACACGAGTACAAAAACGACAGCATAGCATTTATATAATGTAAGAACAGATAGTAAATTACCGTAAGAGCAATAAATCAAATAAGTCCCCAGCCACAGCATTTAGTAATAACACGTTCATCCTAATTATTAATCACCTCTAATCTGCGATGCTTATGCGTCTACGTAAGTGTTTCTAGGCGAGATGCCTGGGAAGTTCGTGTTGAATAATACTACTTAGTATAAATTAAAAACCTTTAAACGACCTTGCCAAATATCTTCGAAACAACAAGTTTGTGTGCTTCCTAAAAATTTACCATCATTGTAACGTGGTTCGTTTTAGTGTATTAATTTGGTGCACAAAGGATGATTACGTTCTCTCGCATTTCAGCTTAGCTAACCATTGTGGCGCTAAAAACAATGGCCATTCCCAACCGAACGGCTTGAAACATTGGCGTGTATTGTGATTTTAATTAACTTACGGGAAACATGCTCTCCAAAGTGCTGTTCGTTTTAAGGTTTTCCAGGAAATGTTGGGTAAGCTTGGAGGCTGTTTTAAGGTTGTTATAGTCCGGATGCGAGAACGACGTAGCCTGAAGCAGGTCATCTATGACAAGCGCGTTTTTCTGAATTCTCGCCACTGGCTTGTGCAGAAGATCTTCAAGAGATGTTGTCTGGCCCTGTGTAGTGAAGCCGAACAATGCACATTTAGAATTATCCATTTTGGATACATTTTGTGCTATTATGCTTTATCCTTATTTACTAACGTTGACTTACCTTCATTTTCATGTTTTTGGAGAGTTCATCGAACTTGGCGTTGTTGATTGAACATCTTCGTACGGTCTCAATGGCTTTTGAGTAGTTCTGCAAAAAAAGATTATACACTTCTAGTCGGCTCGCTAAAAACTTAAAATTTTCCCCAATAGTCGGTCGCCGAATCTCTATTGCGCCTCCTGCACCGCTTACGGTTGGATTCTGAAATGTTGAGAAGAAACATGGACATGATATATGATAAATTTCCATCTATATCTTCAAGTTAACATTACCAGGGCAGCTCATTCCTGTTTAATACGTGTTTTTTCGGGACTAACCTGCAGATTTCTGCGCAAACCATCTCTGAAGTTCCGATGAACGTCCAGAAGCTGTTCAATCTTAAAGAAGATTGTATCTACATCCTCCCTCGAAAGAACCGCCTAAGCGCAAAATAACATGTGCAAATATGTTAAGGGTAGCCGCTAAAGCACGGTCGCAACTTAAACATGGTAACGTTATGGCCTACTTATCAAGTATAATTTAGTCGGCAAATAAATATTGGCCTATTTATTACTAAATCTTATGATAGTGGCTTGACTTTTTCAGATGATGTTTCCTTATCACACTGACATGGAAAAACTGCAGAAACCTAAAGCGTTTGCTATAAAAAGAATGAACATTTGAATTTTATACAGTAAATCTGCAATACACTATTTTTATTCGACTATAAATACGCCTGAAAGCAGAGCACAGCCCAAAGCGACAGTGTTCCTTGATCCAGAAAGATCACGGCCTATACCGTGTCCTTATTTAGAACATCGAATTCTGGCTATTTTAGTAATTCTCATTACTCATTTAGTTCAATCGAACCTGGTTAGTTCTTGTTGCGCTCCCTAATGCTTTTCCATATTGATGAAGGACGTCCAAACAGTCTACGTAAGCGGTCTCACTTTCAATGACCGATTCGATAATTTTACGCACCTGCAATATAAACAAATTCTGAACTATGATATTAATTCATGTGATCTTATTCACTGAAGCCTCTAGTTTCCTCTAGTCGTAATTATATAAACACCTCCAAATCGGGAAACAAAGTTACTTTAAGTGGGCAGCGGTTGAATCCATGAAGATTCTTAAAAGCCAATCTTTTAGAAGTATTTTTTACCACCCCGGTGTAGAAAGTTGTATGTTCTACGAAGCTAAACTGCTTACCATGCAATGGCTATGACAATGAAGTTCGAGAAAACCAATTTTTTTCATTTATTTTGGAGAGAAAAATACTGGATTCTGAAAGTTTTCTAGATGTTTTCTCTCTCTGTAGAGTTATCACTTCACAGTTGTTTAAACTAAAGTTTAAATAAATGTTTAAAATAAAAGCACAGAGATAAATAGAAATCGATTAAACTAGTGAACAATTAAATGTATATCACTATAGCTTAAGTGTGAATGAGGAAACAACCGCAGTCGAAGCAGAGTCTTTATGGTCAACGCGTTTCAACGTAATTTTTGTCCAAGCCAAAAACAGCTCGAAAACATCTAAATTAGAAACAAAGTGAAAATTATTCTTGCTTTAAGTTAAGAGTCCTATCAAATCAAATGCGTTTTGCGTAAACCGATTAGTAAAACCAAAGTTATTTTTGATCTTCAAAAATGAATAAAGAACTAAAAAACAAAATACTACCATTACCGATAAATCTCACCGTTTCCAGTATAAATCAAAAACAACAGCTTTGTATATAATGTGTAAGCACTAAAGTGATATAACCCATATGCTGTTTGCAATCAGCCCTAGAAAACTCCTTGCAACAACAATCTGAATATTAAAGTTCGATTGCTTTTTACTAATCACCAATCAATAGAAAAAAAATTGAAACTATTCACTAATCGGCTCCTTTGTTTAGATTTCAAAGATAGTATATGGCATTACAAGAAGGTCGTGTTTTACAAAAAGCGTCTAGCGTTTCTCTGGAGTTTGTAATATAGAATGAAAAAACGAACATAATTCTTCGACTCTTACCACTCCATCCACTTCCTTAGCCTTATCGGGACTGTCTTCAACTAACGATGAATTCGAGCCCTGTGAACGACGCAATTGTTTTTCAGGGATTTCGCTTTCCTGCAAGGGGGCAGAGGATAAAAATTCCGCACAATACGTACATGAAAATGTACTCAATCTGTTTCTTTATAGATTACAAATTAAATTGATTTGACCTATGTTTTATTACTATTAAATTATCAACGACACGCTCAGAATATAAATATACGGCTAGAAAAGTAAAAAAAAAATTTAAATATATAATATTTTACGATTACTTCGATTGCGTGTTACGTGCTGTACGTCGCACGGAAGGAGAAACGAGGAAGGGGGAGAGAAGGGGTTGTCAGAGAGAGAAGTCATCAGAAATAAAAGCTGCTAACGCATATTGCCAGCTTAACTACTTCGTTTACCTCTTCCTAATAATCAATAAGGAGTTACTCTTAAGTATCCTAAAGGTATAGCTGAGGTAATCTTTAGTTTCTTGAGGACAAGAGACCCAGCAACATTTCAAGAAACACAACTTAAGACATGAGGCGCAAGTAAATTAAATTAATATTTTACAAAACAAAACTCACCGAATAAGGAACTATCATCAGTTATAGAAAAGAATAACTATTATACATATATAGTCATGGTGATACGAACATGCTTTTCTTTGCTTTTTTTTGGTCGGTGGAGTTGTGGCGATGTCTTCGAAGATAGGTACGACTCCATTGAACTGCTATATACACCTGCAACGGAGAGCAAAAAGTATCTGTAGTGATTCTATACTCACCGTTGGCTTTACGAGAAAACGTACTCGAAATCTACAGCAAAAGTTTAGCGTAGCAATTTGAATTAAAGCAAGGGAAATACAGGTTTACTGTCTGTGTACAGACCATCTCCAGTAACGCGTGAATTAATAATGTGCACATTGTATAGTTCATCATATTATGATAAATTGAGCCGTTATCCAAAAAAAATTATCCGCTCCGTTCAGTCGGACATTCAACCGGAAGGCCAACTAACTTAGCACTAAGTGCTCACAATTCGGGTTTGTCTAAAATTAACGCCAATCTACCGTATGGTCATATATGATAGTAGCAGACTTACATCTGAAGACTGGAGAGGTTACCACAGCATTGTTAACTTAACAGTGTAAACACCAAAGCACCACAGGTAACCCGCTAATGTTATCACTGAAGGCTGGAAACAAACTAACTTATTCTAAAATTCGCAGTTTTGTACAACACGCATAAACATAAACTGTCTTACTTTGTCGTTCTGTCTTTTTACAAGCTAAAGGAAAAGCGTACAGTTTGTTTATAAGATTTACTGAGTAAGCGAATTTTATTACTGGAGTAGGTTCTTTTTTGTTTTTTTTCAACAACAAACAATAAGGGGATACGTTATTGATGGCAAACATAGAAAATGCTCACTTTGAACATCTTTGAACGTTATGGTCAGCACTTCTATGCTTATTTTACTGGTCGACGACGTAATACGGCTCCTAAAATTAAGAAAAATAAAAATGCATTTAAAACTACGATCATTTACGAAACTCAAGTCCGGCGTAAGTTTAGTACGAGTTTCTCGTTCATTAAATACGCAATAAATATAGAATTTTAATATTATCAACATTAATGAGTTGAATAGAACTATATTACAGATACGTAGGCAAGTATCTGAGATAGCACGTTATTGTTTTGTTGATACTTAGTACAGATATATACGGCTAACGTTATTTTCACTAATATGAAAGGTGACCGTATAGAAAAAAGGCAGTTAAGGCAGAGACTGCCTTATCGCCCACTGGCTAACAACGTTTTCAACAAGTTCTATGCTAAATTCCTGGCATGTAGTGTAGTACAACAGGTAGGCGGCGACGATAGTAACAACAACATCGTAAGGCGAACATTCGTCAAATATCGGAAGGTAGCCAAACAGATTACATCAAACAATCCAGGGCAGAAAAATGAAACAGACGCCTGCTGACGTCGTCATACGGTAGTAGTGTTATATTTATACATAAGTAATGGTAATCCAGGTGAGACGCGCCGTTAAGCAACAACTGGATCCTTACGGAAACAATGATTCTTTACTGCAGACAATCACTCCCGCTGCGCCGCTTGTTCTAGTCCCCCGCCTTTTTACCTAGGCCTGTTTTAAGAGCCAGTACAACCTTATGAAAACTCTCAGTCAGCGCACTTATATCCGCTTGAATCGGAGAGTAAGTTAAGGCTGCATTAGAAACCAAAGGATTGACACGCACCTTTCGTATGGCGTTTGACCATGCCAACAGTTACAAATAATGAATAGCTGTCAATTCCTATAGCACGGAGCTCTCTACCAACCACTTTTCCGCTAATACTGCTGTTAGTGGTTGTTGTCTAAAGCGATGCAAAAGTTTCCTCTAGCTGCTGTTATTTTGTAGCCTGCCAACCAGGCCAGTAACAAATGAAACCGTGTGTCGTGTGAGAACTGAGAAGCTACATGTACTACCTGCGAGATAATGAATCGGATGTTCCCGTTGAGATCAGCAAAGGTTCACACATGTGCATTAGCCAACCGATTCTAGAAATGGCTTTGTCTGCTGCAATTCTGTACCCAATGCTCCAACGCTTAGTGAATTCCCGAACCGTACTTTTAGAGATTATGACTATTAGAAATGTGTTGAATTAAAACAGTACCTTATGCAATCAATAATTGAGTGCTATGTCAAATCATTAAGCCAGCAGAGAGAGAGAGAGAGAGATGTAGCCCACGATAAAATAAATATCTCCCATATAAAAATCTAGTGAATCGTCCATATCGTTCAGAAATAACATAAGTGAACTCAGATCTTCTTAGAAATACTAACAGCGACAAGTAGTTGAATTCAACCATGTTGGCCCACAGTATGTGCTAACGCGATCTCTGCTTACCGAGATCAACAATTGACGTCGGTCCCCCGCCAAGGTTTGATAAACAGGCGATAAGCTATCTACCGTTCGGCAGGCTCAATTTGGCTACAATTGCTGGTCTATGCATTCTACTTTTATATTTTAGCCTCGTACAGCAGTGTTTCTTTCAGCTTTTTTTTTAGTGATCCCCAAGGGACCAATGATTTATGTCGACACAAAAGCTCAGGCTGTGTTTTACTGCGTTTGTCAAGTGGTTATTGTCCTTTCGTCCAGTATGGCGTGGCTGGCCCGACCGGTAGCGATTCATATTATACCTTTTTTTTTTGCTGAGTCATACGTTAAAGGAATATGGTCATCAAATACTGGTAAATTGGAATATAATACGGCAGTCAATTACATAGTGTTGGGTACGTTACAGTTCCTCCCAATTCTGCGATAGTCTTATTAGAACCTAACTTGCTTGAGAGAAAGCAAGCATTACGATTTCGAAGAATGTTTCGTTCAAAATATACAGTAAGGAAATACTACCTATCTATTGACGAAGCAACTTCTTACGTTTTTAGTAGAAAAAAACGTTGAGTAGAAGATCCATTTACAAGTAAACAATAAGCCATTATTTTTCTTCAGCCTACAGCTAAAAAAACATTATTCATAACGATCGAATTAGGATACGATTAACTCCTCTATCTTAGCTGTACATACTAGTACAGATGTACACTAGGATGAAACGTATTACAATCACTTTAGGTATCATGATGATCATCACTATCGGATCTTCTGATACGATATCCTTAGCTCTGCCTGTCGAGCAAAGGCTATGGAATAATTTGTAACTTACTTGTCCGCAATTGACAACGTGTGGTTCTAATGCGCAGGGATGACACCGAGATTGACTGAAAATGATTGTGTATGTAAATCTGAAGAATACTACAAAAGCGAGAGATACCCTGATTCGAGCTGTCTTGCTCTGTAACGTGTCGTAAGTCGATTTGCGGATAGAGTTTAACGCCATTTCACCACAGCATAGCTATCGCCAACTTTTTTTTGCTACCTTAGAGTAAAATCTATTTAACAATGTTCGGTGCTTTGTTTTACAAATAGCGAATGCACATAATCCCTAATTAACACAAACAAGTCTTTCGACTTTGTTATGCAACAAGATCAACCGATTCTTGGATACAAGAAGTGTGTCGTAGCTAAAGGCAAAATATCATACTGCCTTGTAAGATCATAAGCGCGAACATTCATTTTTAACAGTCTATAACCAGTCGAATATAAAGAAAGTCAACGATAACTGGCCAGTGCAGATCGGCTGATGGTCTTAGACAGAGTAGTAGCAGCAGCAACGGATCAGTGCTGCTTTCCTCACTCCTTCATTCGACACACACTTAAAAACACATCCAGATACAGTGCGTAATTCGTCAATGAACCAACAACCACCGTCAAGCACTACCGTCTAACAGCTGGATGGAACGGGCAAGCCGGACGGAACAAACCGTTAATCCTTACGGGGCCCTCTATAAGCGACCCCTACCCTCATACTACGTAATAAGTATGATGTAACTCCGTCAGAGCACTAACGTCCAATCAGCCCACTAGATATGTTTGCATGCAGGTGCAGGTACAAGTGCCATCACCTGTGCCGTTCAGATCTCGTCTCCCAGGGGATAAGTCTGATCCACTTTTTCAGGCTTCCCTCTCTCTTCCCAATCTACAAAGACCCCACTGTTTGCATGAGGGCAACTTTGGTGTCACTCATACCCGGGGCCTCTGCTTGACAGTCATGCAGCATGGATTAGATGTCTCTTCTTGCTAATGCTCAAGAGGCAGCGTTGACGCAACAGCAGTGTTGGTGACACAAGCGAATGCGAAACAAACACGAATGTCACGCGATAACAGATAGACCCAGTCTTGGTGCAACTGAAACGACACCCTTATAGATACACGACGATTGAGCTTATCCGTAAGGATAACTTCGTAACTGCAACGGTTCATTAAAAGAGAAGTTACGAGCTCTCCAAAAGCTTGCATATTCTAAAGCAAACGACACGTTAATTCTTTTATCGAGTTCAAAGCTAGGGCTGTATATACGTGAACAACAGATGACCTTCTATTCATAAATTGCTCACAGAGATTTTTATAATATAATTAGTAAAAATTATTTTGGTCTTTCTAAGTATCACGTGGAACATTTTTGTAATTAATCTATTTTTTTTATACTGCGAAAACCTGTAACTATATTGATCTAGCAAAATAGTATTTAATTACTGGTTATCGTTTGACTTTGGCTATATTTATTTGAAAGCTAAGTTCCCATGTATATCAGTAAAGTATTCCATAAACAGCTTTGAGAAAGAGGCTACCCGTAGCGTCGTTCGTAATTTGCCATAATCGACGTTTTTTTTTTTTAAAATGTAGCTAATTTCTTTAAAACCGACATTACAGATTCGACCAGTGATGTATAGAGCATGTAGTTGGTCCGTAGATAGACATCTCAGAAAAGGCTAAAATAGAATTCGTGGAAAACGCTCAAGCAGTATCTTGTATCTTACAATTCACTGCAATTAACGTACTCAAAATGCAAAGCTGGTAAATGTACTTAAAGAAAAATGTTTATTGCTGAGCATAATAATTAAGCCTGATGCTGATCACGGTTTGCCACAGCTGATAGTAGGACTGTTCAATAGTAAATTTCCTTAGAAAGTATGTCGGCTGCATTGGCCACAGTTACGGCAAGCAGATGCCTATTCTGTATTACTACTGGTATTACTCACTTATAGGCATCTTTTTGGCGCTAACAGAACGCGTTCGAGGTTTGAAACGTTACGCCAAAAAACCTATTCTCACGTGTATGAGCATCGATTTTGAAGCTATCTACAGAGTATCTTACTGTCTGTGCTTATACTAAAAAAACGAAACAACATACGTAACAAATATGTTAGTGGATCTAATCGAAAACGAATTTAATGACAAAAAATTGAACCATAGGAGAAAGCTCGCCGTCAACATTTTTTTCTGACTGCTCACAGTGATAAACGACGTCTGCCGCAAACTTCCATTAATTAAACAGTAACCTGCTCTGTTTCCGACTAATTTTTACTGGCTGCTTCCCCATTTTTTCTCAAAACACAACGCTGTTCGGAAAACATACACTATATATACACTAGTCCAAATGACTATAACTGTTTATTTACATATAACTAATGCGTAATTAATTGTAAAACAATTCTCCTCTTTTCAAAATTATTATCGTTCTGATTAAGATACTATTTGCCAACGCTGGACTATTGATTCATAAATCTATTTAGTCTTGTGAAGCATTCTTGCTTAATTGCGAGCTTAAATCTTCCGTCTGTTTTTAGGCATAGACTGGGCCTTTAACGTTCTGCCACAGACGTCAAAAAGGCAGAGTTATCTATGGAACCTCTTCGTCCAACCCATCTGTTTAGAAGATTGTCATCAAGATACAATCAAGACCTATCTCCATGATTATAGTACAGGTGCTTCGTTATGTTAAAAATAACATTCGCCATCTTGGCCAAAGTCCTCTATGCATCTTATTCACTCCTTTCCGAGTATAAATCACACTGGAATTTTCTTTGGTTTCGATTGCCTTTATTGACAGCACGTACCACTGTTAAAATCTAATTCTTTCACTTACAATACCTTAAGCTAAAGCTGTCAATGTGTTTAGCCCTTAGGAACGTTGCCTATAAATATCTTTCATGGCTTCGTTTGTTGCAAGCTTATCGTTTATCTCATTAATTGTAATTTACGTACTGAAACTCCATGCGATATTTCCTTTGTATTTCTGCTATATGTTTGTACTCTTAATAACATTTTATAATGATTTTTTATTTAAACGTTAAAGAATAGTTTATAGTTTTAACCTGCTAAACACCGCATGCATTCCTGGGGCATTCTGAGTTTATATAGGGGGACTCTTTGGCGTGTTGTTGGTCGTAACGGACGTGCATTCGTTCACTACTCCTGGTACCAGATAAAAACCTTTTTTAAGACAAATCAAAAAGATTTGAGCGATCAATGAACACGCGATCTTTCCGAGCTGGACGAACTCTCACCACAATTAAAAACCTAATTTTTTTGCCCGAAGTCGACGGTCTATTGGCAGTTTTCAATGATCTTCTGAAAAATCAGAACGAGGTTTCCCCAAGGCAGACCGAGCGATTTTATGTAGACATTAGATTTAACGGGCTCGAAAAATCACCAGATGTTTCAAAAAGCTATTTTTGATTCATATAGTCTTTTTAAAAAAAGGTTAACTGCCATTTTAAAGAAAATAATATCGACTGGTAATGGGGTCGTCTCGATAAACACTAATGATACGTTTTTTTGATAATCTTTGCGCCTTTTTCCACTTTCGATCTTTTCGGAACTTTTTATCTGCGTCTAGACTGAAACTTATATACGTTGGAATCTTTTATAAGCAACATATTTGTGTCACACTTTAACGTGTTAACACCTACCCGAATTGAAACTGTGGCCATGGCTATCAGCAATGACGTAAAGGTCATTGAAACATTTACTTTTGTACAGTTACAGTTTTAAAAGCAAGGCATAATAAGGATTTTAAATCTAGTCGTACCGTTCTGTATATATATTTATATATTAGATCGTCGAAAAACGATTTACGGTTTTACATGATTCAGGCATACCTAAAGTTGCACATCTCAGTACAAACCATTCGAACTGTTTGAAAGCTGAGGTTTCACAGTTGTGAATGTGCTAAAATTGGTTTAATGTTTTTATTGAGACTCAAAATAAAATACCTTAGGCATAAAGAAAAGTTCTACAGAAAATAACTCAGTAACGCGCATAACCTGGACTGATGCCAAAATAGGTGGTGCTGCGTGTTTGGTAGGATTGAAAATCAATTATACATTTTGAGCTCCTGTTATCCGAAAAAACGACTGATTCGGACCTCTGCTGCCAACAATTAACAAAATTGCAAAAACGCACTGAGAAAAATAGATTGGAACAAAAACCGAAACGAAAAAGCCTTGTCTTCTACCATGACAATGCTAGGCTGTACATATATTCAGATACTCGGCGAAAATTGAAAGAATTCGGATGACAAACTTTAACGCATTTACTGTGTAGCCCAAATCCGGCGCCATTCAAATTATAATCTGTTTGGGTTCTGCAGAGCTTTTAATGGGGTTAATGTAGTTTCAATGGACAGATGCAAATATCATTTGTCAAAATTGTTCGCCCGGAAGCCACAGTTCTACAGTGATGAGATTGTGATGCTACCAAAAAAAGGCAGAAGATCGTTAGTCCAAATGACTCGTACTTGATTCAGGAATATTGTTCAAAAAATATAACATATTTTTTTAAATATAAACATTTTTAATTTAAAAATATAAACAATATTTACTTTAGCTAAAAAACCTTCGCTAATTTTTCCACCGACTTATGTATATATATATATATACATATACGCGTGCCACATCCTGTATATTGTCGACTTCAACGTAAGTCCCATAGCCAGTTAATCATTAAAAGGAAGTGGCTTCATTCGAGTTTCAACGGCCTGTAACTAAGATTCTAAGATTCTGTAAGATTCTAGAAATCTTACGAGTATTATTTGTATTTATAGATTAAAATACTTAACTATGGGTTGATCATAGTGAAATAATTATCTTATTTAACTTACAACATGTAAGGTTATACTTGCCTGCGAATTAAATAGATTTTATTCATTTGTAATAATCATGAACCAAACCACTTTAAATCGAAAGAAGGGTTTTGTTAAACAGCATAACTTGTGCCCTGATATTAAAAAACCTTAGATAGTAAAATCAGCTATTACGCCTTAATACTCACAAGGAACGCAATAAGCGCCAGCTGCAACTTCTAATGTTTTCAGTACACTCAATAAATATAAATAGAATTGATCAAATATTTTAAATTATTGTTGAAACAGGATGCATCACATTTTGGTACGTATTTTTTATACGCAAACATTTAATTTAGTTATATTGAAAGCCAGATTTGTATCTCACAGAAAGCACACAAGGCAGCAGCTGACGCCAGTTCAAAGGCCAGCCATTTGTATTGCCTACCAGTACTTGAATGCATCTCAAGAGACCTACTATAGACGCCTATAACCGTTAACTGCTCAAATAGTGAACCATAAGCTTTTTACTACAGCTCTTCGGTAAAAGAAACCTTGCTATATTGGTTTATTGCTATAATGCGAGTCTGTGTTGCGCTATCACAGTTCCCTTATTCATTAAGAGATACTCTGCGTACGCAGTACCTGCATACTATGACAACAGATGGCGCCACAAGTGCGGGCGTCGCTTGTATAGCATTAGTAGTAATGACAACAACGAACTCTTATATACGCAGGAGCATTATGTACACATATATATATATATATAAGAGGGACTGCGTCGATTTTTAACTAGGACGGCGATAGTAGAAAACATTGGTGTGTCCATTCTTCTTCTGTCCCCCCGCCCACCCATCCATCCGCCCTCTTTTGGTCAAGCAACAGCAGCAGTGGCGTTTGCTACTGCTATATTATTATCATAGTAGTTATCGATGGTCTTCGTATTCCTGTTGTTGACTTCTACGTGGCAAACAGCTTAACTGCGAAGCGGCACTTGGCCGTTACTGTTCTGCATATGGCGGCAAAGGTTCTATGGGTCTATGATGATGATGATGCGATCGCTACGGCTAGTCGTGTTATATGCGTGGGCCGAATGGTCACTATATAACAGCAGTTCAGATGTTGACAAGACCAGACGAAACTTGTGAGAATTTGGCAAAGTTACGCTACCTTTGTAGGAATATCAACCGTCGTTATGACAAGCAAATAATGACAATTTGCTTTTTCTACAAACAAGAATAATATGTTTGATATGCACATCACCGAGATACACCTCAAGCGACATTCAATTGAGTATGCTATGAAAACTATAAAAGATTTGAAGTGGATGACGGTAGTCATATGGCTAAAAGACAACTTACGCTCAATGCTTTATTGGCAGCATAGAGTCGTTCTTCGAGACTGTCCATAATAGAAATTTTGGAATAGTGGGAGAACAGAAGCAAAGTTACAAATAATGAGAGTTGCCAGTTACAGTCATACCACTGCCATGAGATCAGCAGGCCCATGCGCATTGCACGGCAAAACAGCATAACCATAGTCATAGCCACAGGGGCCCGAGTCTATGGCTCCACACAGCTGGTCTTCTGCGCCTTTACATAGTCGCTTGTCTCGCGCCGCGTATATGCTCATGTATTATTATAATTGAGGTATTCTCTCTCAAACCGTCGTCTCTAATACTCCTGCCGCTGATTTCAGCGGCGTTGACTTCCCTCCCTCCATCCCTAAACGGCACCACTACCGTCAGAAGACCGCCACTTCAGATAACGCGCAACTTTATATAACAATAGCAACAACGAACGAAACCGCTAGAACAACAGCAACAACAATGAGTCAACAAAAACTGTCTACCGATTTACACGTTTACAATCTTCTGCTGGCGTGGTCTGCCAGTCCGATGGTTAAAAGTTTACCTTGACTATCTAGGGCTGATTCTAGCACATGTAATGTGCATAGGAACCCGACTTACGTTGATGATCGGTGGACGACGTATGTTAAATAAGCTAGACATCATCAAGAAGCTGTCTTATAGTACTTTGGTATAATACACTAGACGTCGCTTTAACAAAAAAAAAGCGTATTTATTACCGGTGTGGTAATTTTATTGGTTTTCCCTTACATCCCCATGAAGCTTCCCAAAACATTTTTGTAAAAATAACAGCTGTGTAATATACTTACATGCTTTATTTACCCGCGTCTACGTATCTCAACGAATCAGCACTGAATAAGCCTTTCTTGACGACGCGGGCAGTTAATTTGCAATAATGTGTAATAACCGGACAATCACATTCCACTCCCCTCTACGTTTTTCATTTAAGTTTAATCCTATTTGTGATACTGATAATGTTTAATGGTAAACTTGTTTTAAACAACAACAGGCCCTTTTTTTGTATAGATCTTGCGTGAGGAACACAACAACGTATAAACTCTATCGACTTCAGTATTTTAGCTAACTAACATGAATGTTACTGTTTTTCTTTTATAGCATTAAGCTTAACAAGTTGTTCAACGAAGAAAAATCGATTGTACTAAAACGCGGCTAATTGTCAGAATTACAGAGTACAAGGAAGATCAATATTGCAAAAATAGAAATGGATGGTGCGAATTCATATGCAAGCGAGCCATTTTGGACACAATTAACCCACCGAAATCAAACATCTCCAGCTAAACATTGCCATCTACTGATTAAGATGTCTAAAGTCTGTTGGTTTTACAAGTAGATACACCCCGCTCAGAAGAAACTAAAGACCTTTTTATTCTATCCGATAATAAAATATTAGTAATTAAAGAACGATGCTTACAGCAGTGGCTTTTAACAATATTATCAAACAATATTTAAAATTGCGAAATGTTAGTAAACATTACACTGTTCACAGATGTACAGTACAAAGCCCATACGGAAAGACAATTCTATGATCTGTATATTACATGTTTAAATATGTGTGTCATACACATGACGATGTGCATAGTGAAATGTGCATAGAAGACACACAGAGTAATTCATAAGTTAGCTTCTGTTAATGTATAACCGATAAACAACGCTTACGAGAGGGGCTACTTACAGCAAAAATACACAGTTTCTTTTTTGCGATAAACCAATTAAGGATTTAGAAATGTTTTGTTTAGAGCATTTGATACTGTAGCTAGTGTGTTTGGTTCGAATTGTATGTGATGATCAATGTAGAGTGTCCTAATAACAGGAGATTGGATTTTTATAAACGTTCCAACGATGGAATTTGACGATCGAAGAGATTTTGCCCAGGCGGCTCACATTGGATAAACTGAAAAACTAAAATGTATGAATATAAATATTCCGCCTAAAGGACACAGGGTTTTTACTCACCGGAATCTCCATCAAGGCGTTCTTCAGACCTTCCTCTACGTAAGGGAATCTGCGGGACAGGTGGAGCAATACCGCCTCCAGTTGGTTTTCCTGGCACTGGAGGTGGCCTTCTGCTTGGACGCAGTTCAGAGCCATCGCAACGACTTGCCACAGGTGCCCGCAAATCTTCGCAACTTTTAGCAATGGGCTGTAGAATTTCTCGTGACCGCGCGGACGGTTCCTCTCCATCACTATCTTCCTCGGTTGAGTCAGTGACCAGTGAAGCTGGGATACGTCCATACCCACCGAACTCAACGTAATCCTGCTCTGGCGCCTCCTGCCGACTGCCGCAGCGAACGCTATCGTATGTGCCATCCGTCGATTCTTCGGCATCAGTTTCATCCGCCGCCACAGTGTCGTATATTGGTGCGTCATCGAGACCGTCGAACGAACTGTCGTTTGAACTCAGGGTCGAAGTCTTATCGAGCTTACGGTGACCAGCATAATTACAATCGAGGTCCAGCAGTCCAGCGGCCGGCGATCCGCCGTTGCTCGTGGTAACACTACGCTCGCTGTTATGATGATGACTATTGTTATTACTGGTTGTAGTATTCATCATTGTTGTATCCTTGAGCGTATCCTTGAGTAAATGGAGTGTTGAGCGTTTGCTATTGCCGCTGCTATTGCTACGCTGTTCTGTTGTATCATCTCCAGCAGTCAGACGGCTACTCTGCGAGTGCGACGATGCGCTCGAGGCATGCCTCTCTAAACGACAACTCGCGCTTCGTTCCACCTGAAGAGCACTGGTTGCCGGACTGCTACCGGAAAACAACGAACTACGCTCGAGTGATGAGTCTGCGCTTTTTGTTGTATTGGTGTTTCGTTCAAGAGACGAATCATTCGATTTAGATTGTGAAGAACTGAGATCGCTGGCAGACGCAACCACAGAGGGATGGTCCAATGAGCGACTACATGTCGTAGACGCTGCCCGGTCGGCTGACGTAGGAGTAACCGGCGTTGAGGGAGTTGACGGTTCAGTCGTTGCCTGCCGAAAACTGCTCAGTGCCAGCTGGAATGATGATGTGCTCGACGCTGTCGATTGATTGGACAGCTGTGATCCAAACTTGGGTTTGCCAAAAGTTGATAAGGATGACTGGGCAACCTGAGCGAAAAGTGTGGATTCCGCCTCATCGGGCGTCGTAACAGGGCTCGTTGTTCCTAAGGCGTTGACAGTCGAGGCGGGAGGCCACCTGGCCACTCGCTTCGGCGGCGGCGCCGGGGGTTTCTTTTTAGGCCGAATTTCCCCTTCGTCTTGTGACGAAACAGCGATTACCGTAACATAGCTTTCAGGGTCAACAGGATTAATTGGTGGATTCGAGCTGTGAACAGCTATAGGAATCTCAGGTCCTATTTGAGAATCGTCTTTAAACGAGTTCTCGCGGGACAAAACCAGAGGTGACTGGCTTGCCGGCTCCTCTGAAGTTACGCTTCGACGCCGCTGGCGCTCATCGTTTAACGCTCGTTCAAAGTACTCTACGAGAAATTCTTCTTGAGCAAGTTCCTTACGTAACTGTGCTACACGAGCTTTGTGCGTAGTTAGCAACGTCTTCATGTCCTCTTCAAAAATGAGCGATAGTTTATCCTGAGGAAAACGATCCGCCCAGCTGCGCTGCAGGTCGGAAAACTCCATTATCGTTGAAAAACTTTTTTTCTTGCTAATACGTCACAATGCAATTCTTAAACGTTTAACTAGTTTTGTTCACTGGCAGTGCGGCAGACATTCCCAGAATGCAACAGATGTAAAATCTCCGCTACAAGCTACAGGCAGAACATTACTTTTAGGCTTTCTACGTGTCATATATGCTGCCTGATGAAGCGACATCACCGGGGATCACTCATTTTTAAATTTAGACAGAATCCTTCATAGACATCTTTTTATTCCGAATCGGTCCACCGCAACGTGTTAGTCACACTAGACATTTATCTCCAGGTTATCCCATAGATCAACTGATCACCAGAAACAATCACATTCCACAATGCCCACTGAGTACTTGCCGCTGTTGTAGAAACTGTAAAAATACTGCCGCTAATATCATCGGTGTTCTGTTCGACGCCATAGAACGACGTATAGTAATAATAATATTTACAACAATAACGACAACAAATACTATGATTGTACTGCTGTGTTGTTCCTGACTTGACTGACTGTCGTCGAATTCGCAGCAGCGGTGCCAAAGATGATGATGATGGTGGTGCTGCTGCTGCTGCTGTTTCCAGAGAGGCGATGACACAGACGTGCACAACGTCAGCAACTTCGAACGTGTTGGCTCTTACCAGTGCTGCTGCCGTTGGTTTGGACAGTCCAATTGTTGTTGTTGTTGTCTGAAGTGACTCCGAAACGCGGGTCTGTTGCTACCTATCTGTCATCCAGGATCAATGCAGGAACAAGCAGTCGCAGGCGGCAGCAGGCTGTAGTGGTCGTGCCGATGGTGCTGTTGCTGCTGCTGCTGCTGCTGCTGCCAGCGGTGCCGCCGCGGCCACCGACCGCACTCAGCCTGTTGACAGCCTGCAAGCACTTCACCTCTTACGTCGGTCCGGGTTCGAACAAAACCGTCCAGAGAGAATCTAAGCTACGCGTACACGAACGACTTGTGAATGAGGAACTAAAACAATACTATTCCGTCAGCGATATACCTTTTTTCTTTTGTAGTGCATGAAGTTTGCTTATTGTACGATTTGTTCAGTGCCCCACTGACAATTGGCCTTAAACCGACTCGATGCTGACTCAAATAGCAGTAACAGCGGACCTGCTCCTTTCATAAACACATTCACACTGACACTGTGTGTAACCGACCACCGTCATGACACATTGGTTCAGCAATAATCACTCGACGACGACGACGACAACAGTGGCAGCAGCGGTGTGCACTTTGCCGACGACGACGGGCAACAGCGGAGAAGCTGCAGCAAGCGAGCCGACAGCTGCGGAGGCAGCACCACAAACGGACGACAATAATAGCTCCCCGCACGGCTTTGTTTCCTTCTCTATTCACCCTTCTTTCCCAGATCCATCAACCACCTACGCCGCACAAAAACCAACTTAGTTTAAGTGACCGCCACAGAGGGCGCCACTGGAAAAGAACGCGCCCACAATGCGGACAACATTTCCCACCAAATGCATCTATCCCGTGTGATCTTGTATCTTGAAATCCAGCGACAAGATTTGCAATTTGCACAGCGTTGCTGCGATACAAACATAAAACTTTAACACAAGCTTTCTTATATCTACCAGAGTGTAGTATCACCGTAATTTTCAAGAAGCGTTATCCGACAAGCAGCTATATTTTCTGAAATTATCATGATCGAATTTTTTATGCACCCTAAATATGATTTTAGTAGTAGTTGAACACAAATGCAGCCGTGCTGCTGATTTGGAAGGTACATATGACCATTAAGTATTAACACGATTGGTGTAATATTGATATTTTTGGCCTCATGTAATTCGAGTCAAGTTTGTATATATGATTGTGCTGATCAAACTAAGTTTGCAAAAAGTCATGCAAAAGTCAAAAAAAAGTGACGACACTTTAGTGTTGTCGTCCTGTAGTGATTTACTAAACTAAACGACTGGCTTAAATCTTATAATTATTATGCTTTTTTCATTCTAGATGGTCAAACCATAGCCTATTTATAGTTAACTCTAAGCGATGAATTATTTACACACCATTCATCGTTTGGAGATAACATCTACAAATTTTCTTGTAATGACATATAAAGCTGAATTCGATATCCTAATTTGCTGTAAGTGAAAGAAAGATACGATGTAGTTATAAAAAAGAACCTACCTGCCTAAAAGCTAAGGACCCAATCGATAGGTTAAATCGGCCTTTAACTTTGTCACTATTGTTCAAACGAATATCTGTTTTTATTCAATTGTAATGCCAGTGCTTTCATAATATTTAGTGCAAAAGTAAATCAATTTCTTTCATATCTTATTGTCAAGGCATTAAGCTATATATGTCACACATAAGTCAAGTACACGTTAAACACGGGAGCCCCGTATACAAAGACAGTGCTTGCAGCGAGTCACCAAAATAATGTATTTTTGAGCGGAGGTGTTTTTTTAGCCGAACTCCATTTTACATAGCGTCTCCTGTTTACATAAACACCGAGAAATCCATTACTAATGTAAAATGTAAAGAGAAATATAGGCGAAGATACCATTTATGTCCAGATCAGACTATTACTGTTGCCACGGGAATAACCTGATGTTGTTCACTGCAGGCAGGTCCAAGTTGTCCTCACCGTGCTTGACCAGCACTCGTAATTGAGGCCGCCATCTTTCGCCGTACTAGCGGTTCTTCGGATCTATATCAATTAGCTTTTATGCGCACCCTGAGCGGAATATGTTCAGCATATATACGTAGTGTATCTGAGACCTGCGCGAATTCCATTAGTCGAAATGGTACCGACCTTTAACCGCGATTTGAAATTGACCGAAGAGCGGTTAGCCATGATCCAACCCAGACTACGATCGAATAAACCGTGACCCCATCGAAATCTGCCGTACTGCCACCTGCAACAAATCGCAGTTCATCACCAGTACCACCATTACGATCCCCAGTAGAAAGAGCCGCAGCTCCTCCGGAGGGGAGGTCTCAGCTGATCTGACAGGTAGCTAGATAGCTGGCTAACTGGATAGCTTCAGAGAAAAACAATATTGACGCGCCGTTTTTGCAGTTATGTTTGAGTGTTTTATAAACCCTTGTAAAATAAGCGAAACTTAAATCCTGGAAATATTACATAAAATGCCATTACTTGGAAGTTTCGCAGATAGCTGCGCGCAACAGCGATGCATGCCGCACGTGACTAAGGATTCTAAATGCAGATGTTTACTTAATGTAACACAATAAGATATGTCAACAGTCACATGTATTTAACGTATATTTCAATGAGTTAAGAAAAAAAAACCCATTTTATATCTTCATCTTGGGCATCTTTTCATCATGGGCAAAATTAAAGGGTGCAAATCCTCTGGTGGGAGTGATAATTCTTTTGCTCAAAAATATGACGGTAGAAGTAACGTTGATTATCACCAGAGATACTTTTTATTTCGCGAAACTTCAAAAGTTAATATATTTTTTAAATAGGAAAATGAGGTCAAATCGAGCAAATGATTCACAAAGGTGAATAAACCTTTGAGATTCATTTGCTTTTTTGTTGGGGTAATTTATTTGCACTTGCGTAGTATAACGGTAAGTTAGTTATAACGGCAGGTACAAAAAATAACGCCATTTGGTAGGATCATCGACAAAAGTTATTCTAGGATGTATCTACGTAAATCCAATTAGTTAAAACAATACACTAGAAAATTACTGTGTGTCTAATTTGGCGTTTTCGAAAGAGCCTGAAACCCAATCAGGTGTATACGTATGAACTTAATGCTTACCAAAAAAAAAAAAACAAAAAATATACATCTTAATGATGTATACTTTTTGTTTGCATGTATAATAATAATGAAATAAAAAAATTGCGGCTAGTATGGAGAACAGTCAATGCAAGATTTCTTAGTAAAAGTACGAGGTAAGTTAATAACGGGTTTGTTCCTTACAGTTTATCAAAAAAGTTGCAGTTTAAAATTTCTGTGTTCATTTGTAACGATTTTAGTCATATTAAAGGTTGTAACACATCTGGAAAAATAATAACGCAAACTTTCAAAATGCTAATTGTACTTATACGTGGAACTAATATTTGCCAAATATATTTTACCAAATCTTGTAAAAAAGACTAACTTATCAATGTCCGATCTTGTAAGACGTTTTTCCTATCACTGGTAGCTGATTCCATCATTTAAAGAATTTGGAAATCACTTGTCTTTTCGCGTTTCGTCTCATTTGTCCAGTTTTCATTAAGTGACTGTTTCCGCCTTTGTTATTTCACTTTCTCCATCATAGTTAGTGAGTTACAATGCATTTTCTTGTTGTTTTTAATCGCTAGATTTCTAGAGATCTTGTTAGATTTAATCGCTAACTTTCAATAAGACAATCTAATAATAAACTGTATTTGATTGTATAGCCGTGCATAGATATGAATATAAGGTGCTACGATTGTAGTAAATTATATTATAGCTCTGTGGTTCTGTGGATACATTAGTCAGAGTTATAACAAATCGGGGAGCTTTCACCAACGCTATATGAACTACATGCTTGCACTCTTGCAGGTTATGCTTATGCACTAAATAAAGTTTTTTAACTTCATTATGTTTCAGTTAGTTGGAGAAAACTAATTAGAGGTGCCACAGAGGTATAGAGCCCAACGTAAACTGACGACGACGACAACAGCAGCAGCGGCACAACAACAACAGGGACATCAATATGATGGAAGGTGGCGGGAGAGGAAGTGGTAGTGGAGTCCGTAGAACGAGTGATACTGGGGTCGGTGGAGGCGGGGTCAGTCCTCTTCGGGGACCGCCAGCTGCAGCCCCTGCAGACGCTACTCAGCTCGAATTTCACCAGGTTCGTTGATTGAACGATTAAACGGCAAAGCTTCATATTTTCATGCTACTACATTGTTCCATAGCTGCAATAAGCTGGATCTACATTAAATTGTTTTATTGCGTAATTGTTCCATCTACGTTAAATTGGGCAATCTATATTCATGAATAAGTACCATAGAAAAGTTTGTAATTAAATTTTACTCGAGACGTTGTCTTTGTTTGTGAAGGGCAGTATTTATAAGTACATGAATTTACTACTAACAACAATAAAACTTCCTATGTTTTCTTTGAAGGCTATGAAGGACTTCCAGACGATGTTTCCAGTTATGGATCCCGATGTAATCGAGGCAGTCCTACGCGCGAATAATGGTAATTACAATTAGCGGTTACGCTCTCCTTGTATATATATGTATAGTTTTTAAAAAGTGGTTGAATCGTTTTTCTAAACATGGCGACGTAGCTTGGCTTTTTCCGTGGTCTTTGGTTATCATTTAAACTTGCGGGCGCAAAAAGTGAACGTAGCTATCATTAGATAAATGCCATTTGAGCAAACTCATTGTTCTTATGAGTTAAATAATAGTCTTTTTGAACAACACTTTTGGAAGCGGCATGGTTAGTATATCCAACTTGTTAAATAAGCAAAAGTTACTCATATTGTCAAGCTATGTTACATGAAATAAAGTAATAACTCTCTCAGATTGTTTTGAATGTTTTTTTTTGTGACTGACGAAAACGCCATAACTTGTATAATCGAAAGGCTGCGAAGAAAACTGTTAGGCTGAATGGTTAAAGCAGGCTAACTTAATTCAATTATATGAATGATTTAAGTTTTAAAATATTAGTCAATTACCAATTTATGAATCTTTAGCTCTAAAAACATTGCGTGCTTTGTTGCCTTCGGTGGCATACATTTTTCAAACCTTTTCATCTCAAAAGTGTGCGTTCTGCTTTTACTCAGACATATAGGCATATGGTTACTGCGGGTTTAAAATATCCAAACGCAAGGTCACTATTAACTAACAGGCAATCAAGTTGAAGGACTGGCGGGACTTTTTTGTATTTGGTTGTATAAGGTTAAAGCTCCATTCTGTATTTAAAAAAATGGCAATAATCTGCCAAATTAAGCTCCGCAGGAAGTTCTTCCTCGTCAAAGAAGTGAGACTTTTCAAATGGCGTTACCTCCCTAGAGCTTAATTGACGTGACAAAAATTAGCATGCAACATACGAATTAGTAGCCATTTATGTAGTCTTTAAAAAAGCTTTTCATTTAACAGACACAAACCATTTCCCACAATTCGGCGCCTCAAGTTCTGCTTGTGACTTCGAACCGTTGAGCATTTGGGCCTAAGTAAGAGCAGCTCATTGTGGCGTACTAAATGGTTATATTTGCGGCCTAGTTAGGGCCCAAAGGACTAGAAAACGCAACATGGCTAAACCTTCAAGCAGATTTTTTTCATTTCTATGAGATCAGAACGTTTATTGGATCACACATAATAGCTGATTAAGCGTTTTCTAGCACTTATTTGATTTATGATTTACACGAGCTCATTTAAAGTTAGACTATGTATATATATATATATATATATATATACATATAGATTTTGTCAGCAATCCAGGGGGTTAGCTTATTTACAAGGGTAGAATGAAAAGTTTTTTCTCTTAACATAGTGTTACTTGTGGAACATTTTCTAGTGGTACAAGTGCATTGAACAACATTCGTGAGAATTTGAACTATGCTGAACGTTCAGTTATTGTTTAACAGTCGATGGTGTTCCATATAAATCGAATATCGAGTGGTTATTATATTTTAGCATTGCAAAGGCAATACGCTTGTACAAGTCAGAGCCAAGATGGATTCTTTTTAGAGAAACTCTGCGCCGTCGTCTGCCACTGTGAAATTTTGGGCACCGATCGACGGTGAACGTGTGAAATGGCTGCACTTCCGACGACATCGGAAAAGTTCCCCCCAAATAGTGCTAGACGACCGTAGTTATAGCCTGTGTGAAAGAACGTGTTTTTTTTTATGTGTTGACTAAGAGTGGAGCATACAAAGTGGATAGTGTCACATTCGCTTATGTAGGACCAAAAGCTTATTCAACTCAAACCAAGACCCCCTGATGATGCAACATGAGCGAATAAATTAGTTACTGTAAAACGAAATCTGGATAAATCACTAGAGTCATTCACTCGGAACATTCGACACTACCAACGAGAAAGAGAGAGAGAGAGAGAGAGAGAGAGAGAGAGAGAGAGAAAGAGAGTCGGTTCCGAAAAAGGCAAAGGTTGTTCTCCATCGGTCGAGGAAGTGATGGTGATTTTTTTTAGAATAATTGTTGTTGCGTTAGTTGCCAGCCCTGATAAGAAAAAACAACGCCGGCATACTACGTGTCATTTCTCGACAATCTGATGGTCGAAGCTGCTGAAATATGGTCGCATATAAGTATTGGAAGGTATTTGAGGCCATATCAGACACTTAATTATTGTCACCATGGGAACAATTCTTTGGTGTTATTCGATTGTTGCTGGGTCGTATAGCGTCCTCCAGCAAGCGAGTGAAACTGCTTTGGGTCTCATTTGGGTTAAAAGTCACAGGTGCCTAATCGGACGTAACACTGAATGCACGATTATAATTCAGATAATTGCTAGTCAATAAGTTCAAAAGTGCTTACCATGTAAACTTTATCTGATGAACAGGATCCTGATAAGGGAGAAGACGCAAATCGAGGATGTATTTCACCTTTGCACAATAAATAGTCACCCTAAGCATCTGAGATTTACATATTCATCACATAGCTAGATATAGTACCTGCTACTAGCATATGAATGTGATTATGGAAAATTGTGTCTCCTTTGATTTTGCTAAAATGCTAAGTGGCAAAGACAGAGTTTCTGAACTTTAACTTTTTAAGAATTCTGCTTTAAGTCCGAGCAGCAAAAGAAAGCAGTATCTTTTTTTTTTTTTTTTTTGTAAATTTCAACTTCCTGAGAGGCTTTTATAGAAAGTTATTGTCTCTAAGTTGTGACACAAAAGCGGTGTTAAACGTACTTGTAGTACTGTATGAGTTTATGGCTTAAAGTGAAAATAGTTAGTGACGACTGCTTCTGTTGCATTTCGACGTTAATTTTGGAATTTCACACATGAGATTTGGGGCCAGCGGTAGATGTGCTAAAGTTGTCACAATGACCTTATTCAGGTTTAAGATGGGGTGCCTTAAAGACGAGTAAGATATTTGACATAATTCGCTACATTCCAAAATGCATTATGATAAAGGTATATGCTGTCTATGTTTATAGAAAATTTACTTATACCTAAAAATTAATAACATCGTCAGTATTTACCTCTTCTATCTCCATTTGCTTTACTTTCACTGGGTAAGTGTAATTTCTGAATTAAATGGCAGTCAGATAGATACAAGGTTATGTCATTTTGCTACAGAATATGTTTGGTGTCCTTCAGAGTTTTACAAAGTGGCACGCATTTCGCCAGGTCTGAACAAGCTGCGTAAAATGTTCTCGAAGCGACCGTTGTGTTGGGATAATACCTAGATCGTTTTTCAATATAACGATGTAATATGGGGTGCAGTTAGCTGAATTGTGCCGTTACTTAACAGCTAAGTAAACGCACTCTATTCTAACAAAGGGCGGAAAAACATAGCTTCACAAAGGCTAAAAGTAACAGTGAAGATGATATATTAAAGTTATTTTTTTATATCTATGCTTATTCGTCTGAGCAAAGAATTCCTACATGTTTGGTCACACGACTTGCCCTTCCAGGCACAAAACAAAGTGAGTCTATGCTCTATTCCGAGGCCATTCTAAATATACGTTAGTTTAGTTGATAAACACGCTATTACTATGAGGAAACGGCTCCTGTCAAAATCGATTGAGATCATCTATTTTTGCTCCTTTTTGTTCGTAATAGTATTGGAACTGGAAACTGATTTAGATTCCAAGGTGCGTTTAGATCGTTATTTAATGTTTTATTTTCCACCTTAATTATGATAAAAGACATATAGGTCATAAGGGTGAAATAGGGACAAATGTGTCGCTCATTCGCGAATCCAGGCGAAAAATGAATCTTTTATTTTATAGCAAGCTACAATTTCGCATCGTTACTTACGGTAAAGCTCCACTGGGGTGTTTAGGTGGGGCTTGCTCATTTTTCAAGTGACATGTATGTTCACTTTGATTGTAAGAGTATGTAGAAGTTGGCCAGTCGGCAGTAGCGTACTTGTCGCGTCTGATCCAGTCAGCCGATTTAAGGCTAGCCCATTCCGACGTATTAGCACCAAACAAAGGTTGAAGTACGATGTCATCGCACTGCTGGCAAGACATCCAGGCTGGCATGGCAGCGAAGAACCCCTGCCCCACTCTAGGCCCCCTAAGTGGCGACTGCAATTGAGCTATTGGTACTATTACTACAGTTGATGCCGTAGGTTGTAACCAACTGAACGACTTCGCTCTACTGATAATGCATTATTCACTACATACACATTTGTAGAAGAGATGATAATGGTACTAGCGGTGATGGTGGTTACTGCGCCTTGGTTCACATATTGTGATGACAAATAAAGATCTTGCCGTACCTTCAGAAAATATATGTAAGTACGCACTCCACGCGTTATTACTAAAGAATTACAAGTGCGGGATAACACCGTTCGCTCGTCTAGCTTATATTCTGCATGTTCTGAAAACGTAACTAATTACGCCGAATCAATTTGTTCCTACAGGGACTGTCGACGCGACAATCGATCAGCTATTGGCGATGAGCACTGATGTTGAAAACGAACGACTGCGAAGTCAACTTGAAGCGCAGGAACCACCAGCTTCTGCGGTAGAAGGCCAAGCGAGTGCTGGCGATGGAAACGGTGGATCTTTGCATCAGTCCAGGCAGCAGTCACCTGTGAGGTAACAATACATAACGATGTATTTTTTGTCACAAGTAAATACTAATAAATGTACAACATGTCACATGTATATTGAACTGTCGAAAAAGTATTGGCCGTTTTTTTAGGTAGCTTCGGTTTTAACTTATCGAAACCATCTAGCAGACTAATTTTTCATAAGTAGCAACAGGTCAACGTTACCGTCATTTGTAAGCTGAGATTTCGCAGTAGGAGATGTACAAAAATTATTAGAACGCCTTGAAAGTGAGTGACATTTTTGCAAAAAAATTGCTATATGTTCCGCTTTTATTAAGTCCTACCCGCCCCAACGATCGAGGACTTTGTGAAGCAGGTTCCTGATTATTATTATTGAAGGGTAATACGGTGAAACTATTAATAGGCTACAGCTTTGGTGCTGCTCCTTTTGAATTCAAATTTTGGAAAATGTAGACATCCTCGTGATGACGGAAGGTTGAGCACTTAACTCTTTTAGTTTAGCGCGTTTGTATTCTGTGCACTGTCCTGAAGTAAAGAACAACGGACAAGGCCGTTTTACTGGAAGCATTTCTATTTTGTGCAATTATAAGATTAGCGACCTCACGCCGCGCTTGATGTATTATAACGTGATTGTCTTACGTGGCCAACGACTGAATCTCGTAGCAACTTATTCAGCCTGCTAACTCGGGATGAACGTACGGACTGGGAGCGAAGACCTAACGTTCTGTTTTTCTTCTGCCCATTGTCGTCGATTCCGTGCCCCCTTGGACCAGCCGAACTCAGGCCGCACTACGGCCCTTCAAGACATGCTTGTAGACTTAATTGCTGGGTAGTATATCCCATCTCAGTACCACATTCTAGGACACCCACGAAGTTCGATTGTTAATATTCGCAACAAATGCAACCAACGATGAAGTTAAATTTCAGGGTGAAAATTATTCTTGGCTGGAGGGCGCAAGCAATCGTGCCCGTGCACCGATAGCGTTGGATCTCCAAAATTGTCCAAGCTGCACGTGAGCGGACTATCGGGCGCCAAGTTCAGTGCATGCAGATAAGCGCCTAGAACGCATTCACAAGGTTCTCCTTGTATTTGAAGTGATGAAAACCGGAATTTATGCGCAGTGTCCAGTTGAGATTTTCCAGTCTATAATACCGTCTGCCTGTAAACTATATGTGCCCTCAAATGGCCGAAACACAGCTCGTCTGTTATCCTTTAGCCTCTGTTTTTAACACGATCTGTCTCACAAAGGCAATAACACGCGAAAGTCAACCACACAAATGGCTAACGCATTACGGTAGCTCGGCAGTTTCTCGATTTGCCCTTATAAATCACCTCTCGGGGAATATGATACCATGCGCGATGCACTTTTACGCCGCCGCGTAGGACGAGGGATCCTCACCAAATATATGTTATTCTTCAACAGGATTTCACAATGTGGAAACTAATGCGAAATCTTGAGAGTCTACGCAAAAAGAAAGCCACTGGCCCATACGGGGTCTGCAACGAGGATCTTAAATGCGCGGTCGTTCTGGCACCTTGCAAAGCAATACTGTTTACGAAATGTTTACGTACACGTCATCCCAGCGAGCAAAATGGGTTCCGGAGAGAGGCCTCCACAGAAACTGTGTGCAGGGCCCTAGTGGCGACGTCAAGGGAGCACCGGTCACGCTATGGGATCCTTTATACGTGCTATTTGTCAACTTCAAGGCGGCCTTCGATTCGAGGGGTACGTGGGTATCCCTATGAATGTGCTTAACCTTCTCGGTACGATTTTATAGGAAAAAAGTATAGCCATTAACGATGAAGTGGCTATTCATATAGACCTAGCTCGAAGGGACGACCTAAGTCCATTCTTTTTCTAAATTTTGCTAAAGGGCCATCCTGGTCAAACGAAACGACCGAGGAATGAAGTTATCTCACGACTCAATTTTTTAGTTTTAGGCGCAGCAAACTCTAGCTCGCTCTACTTGGCAGTTACAGATTTGTAACTTCCTTAAGCCTGACCCAAACGGGGGCGATGAAGTTTAAAGGGAGTACAGAACAGCAGCCACTGACAGTTTGCGCCTCACCAATTCGCCTCCTACTTATGTAAACCGGATTCCGTACTTACGGTTGATTCTTTACACGCCGAAGTTCCCTTCTTCAAAAGAGCACTGGAACTACTCAAAGTACTCGCCGAGTCGCTTGGGGGTCCCAGCAATGGAAGCCTTTAAAATGGACCTTACAAACTGAAAGCAATAATTCGCAGAGATTGATGGGAGATGACCTCTGGTACCATCTTTAGGAGATCTGGCAAATCTTTCAAATTAGCTTTACAAACTCAACAAGATCCATATAGTCCATACGATGTAGCGCTATAATGGTCCTCTATACGTTTCCTTTGGATTATTTCTTTAATATTCGAATGCCAAATGACCTGTATTTATTAAATTTTTGACCACTATCAGCAGAAGTGGATACATAAAATTTAATTGATTGATATGGCTTACAAACTAACCAGCCAATACTCAACGTTTTTAAACTATTTGAAGAAAACTGGCTGCAGAAAAGTTCAATGTTTGGGTGCCATACGTATTGACCCAAAGGAACTTGCTTGATCATATTTTCAGGCGAGAAACTAAATTGAGCCGTTTCTAAGGCGGTTGATCATTGATGATCACATACGACAATTACGTGTAAATCAAACATGTCTACACTCCTGACAAGCCTAGACCGATGCCAAAAAATGTGATGCTATGTGTTTGATGGAATTAGAAAGGACTTTTACATCATGAGTTGCTGCCGCCGTGCAAAGTGATTGATTCGGACCTCTACGGTCCATAATAAAAACCGACCGGAACTAGTAAACAGAAAAGGTGTCTTTCATTATGACAATACCACGCCACATAAATCTTCAATTACCGGCAAACATAAGCGGAGTTATCTCAGCGATGTTAACTTCGTTTTAACGGAAGGATACAGAAACGACTTGTATGTTCTACGGTAATGAGATTAGGATGTTGTCAAAAAAGTAGTAAGAGAAAGTTTTCAAGAACCAATATATACTGGATAGTAGGCTGTTCATGTGATCCTTGTTTTGATATTCAAAGTACCTGACCATTATTAATTTGTATTTATAGCCCTTGCACGACTGTCTCTTCTTTTGCTTAAGAATTTCTAAATCAGGCAATTTTGTGTTTGTCGAAAACATGTTTAGTCGTAGGCGTAATCCGCAGCTGGGAAGTCTTACGTCACATTCCTATAGAGTGGACGTTTTGACCACATTGACAGCAAAATACGTGACGTTATAGAAACTCTATCATATTCACAATATCGTATAAATTCACTAATATTATTTAAAAATCTGCAATGTCGGCTGATATCAACTCACATCAGTAAGTTCAAATACTCACCAAATAATGCAAATACATGAATTATGTAAGCATGTGTGTAGCTTAAAATTTTGAAGTGGCCAGATTGGATTTTTTTGCCTCAAAGATATAAATCTGCCTGTTCAACAACTTAATCTCAGCGTCCTCGTGATAATCTTATGCAATTTTTAAACAATCTACCAAAGTCAATTGTAATGTGAAGTGAATTTCGACATTACGGACATTTTCTTACGAAATTTTGTGTAGATTAAACCATTGATTATGTTCATTTCGTACATTTAATGTTACAAACCGCTTGATGTGCGTTAGGTCTCCAGGTCTGAGCTCGCTAGACTTGGACTCGAGAAGAAGCAAACACGCGTTACGAGACCTTAAAAATTGGAACCCGCCATTACTTGGTCCTCTGCCAAAGTAAGTTTTTGCTTAAAGGCCGCTTATTGTTTAATTCGACATTTAGATTCGATGTGGCACGAATGTGCTTTGTTACATTGGTAACAATCCGAGGATAATCATCCAGCGCGTATGTTAATTCCAGATCGTTTTTGCGACTTGATGGCGCCGGGTCAGGAATTGCTAGCGGTGCAACAGCATCCGGTGGTAGCGGCGAGCCGAGTCCTGGAGGTCCGGCCGATCCGGAGCTGGCACAATTTCTTGAAGATGAACGCATGGCAATATTCCTGCAAAATGAAGAGTTTATGCGTGAATTACGGCGGAACAAAGATTTCATGAGTTCGCTAGACAGCGGTCAGGCTGGCGGACACAAAGGAGACGACTCGCAGGCTCACATGCACGACGACGCAGTTTTCAGGTTCGTACTGAATAAAACCTTTTCGATTTTGAAAGATGAGTCCGTTACGAATGTAAGACAGATCATGAGTGAAAATATGATAAACGGACTGGTTCATTAGATATGCATGCCATGAGATCGTAAAGAGCCAACCCTGTTTGGTCATATGTCGCTAATATGATACTGATGGTTGTCGATGGTTCTCCATATAGATGTACCGATGATAGTTTAAGCCAATTAATATCATACACTTTACTACATAAACTTCGATAATTCATAGTATGTATTTTAACAACTTTCGTAATTATCTGCAAGTGTATGCAGAACGTTTTCTTGGATATTCCACTGAACGGATCCCTAATAATCATGTGAGCCGTGTTAGGCGTTTAGCTGGAATGGCATTCCCAAGTTGTCCATTAAACTCCGAAACCTTCGACGATCCATTAGATTATGCATTATAACCATTTTTATGCCTTTGCTAAAATATTAGTATTGAACTGTCATTGCAGAGAAAAATTGAAGAGTATGGGAAAGGTGTCGAAACGTAAATTTGCCCAAATGGCTCGATTGTTCCAGCGGACAGGGGCAATGGCCACGGGGTCAAAGGGAGGAAGCAAATTCAAACACATTAATCCTTTACCCTCAAGAGACAAGCTGTTGCTTGGAGACGAACCAACTTCCGACGGAGAGGTAAATTTCATTCAGTTTTATTGGCCTAGCTCTAACTCTGTTCAACGATAGAACCGAGCTTTTGCTTGAAATCAGAAATTTTTCTAGTAGTAGTGGTAACTGATACTTTTTTAAGTTTTGCCGTGTGCAGTTCAGCTCCTGTCATTGGCATTTGACCTAGCTACTGAACACAGAATAGAATTTCTATTTTGTTTTATGTAGGAAATGGTGCCTAATGATGGATGTATTAGATGCGAACATTCAGATCTGTTCACCTTCGCTATGACGTCGATAAATAAATATATATATATATATAGTGGAAAATAGTATTAGAAAGCATGCAGGAACCAAAAAGTCACACAAGAAGCAATCTGAAATAACCTATATGCTATCGCTTTTTGGTAATAAAACAATAGTTCAACGCTGAATAACATCGTTCAATTCGACATCAGGTATGGCAACTTTATGTCAAACATGCTCTGAGGACAGTCATCTTTCAGGCCTAGCTTTGGCCTACTAAGAAATCTGAGAAGGACGTCTTGAATACCGTTTTCACGTGCTATTCTGGTTATTATTTTATTTCTAGTGAGTTTTCAAAAGCTATGGCGAACTGATTCCAGTGGAGCCTGCATTACACATTAAATTGAATCGTCTTAAATGGTTAAACGTCTTTCAAATGGTAGCGGTCGTCAAATATTGTAGACGGCCCTTTCGTATATATTTTTAGCCATTAAAGACCATTAGAGCTCAAGCTTAAGCCAGCTGATGTAGTATATCATGTAGGATTCACTGGTGTTGCAGTACGCTAGAGGAAAAACATTCCACCACCGAACTTCGCAATTGCTGCGCGGTTGCCATCCGTTTAACTAAAACAATATGAATCGCAGGCTGTAGCTTTACTTATCTTGCAGTATATAATAAACGTCAAAGTAGGCAGCTTGAAAACGAAAAGCTAAAAGGAGATTTCTAATCAATTAAGTACCGGTTCATGACGTGGTGAAAACCGCTTGAAGCTGAACTGTTGAAAATTTAAAAAAAAAAAAGAATAATTACATGCTATATGTTCGTATGTGATCAACGACACGTTCTTAATTAGCTGTCATTTGTATTGGCTGGATGCACTGCGATTAAAAAAGTTATCAGCAAATTGCACAGTCCGTACATTTAATTTACATTAAAATTACTTATTGTAAACATTCGAGAGCCTCTGGTGCCATGAACTTATTATTTCATTTTCGGAATTTTTCAGGAGCCGGAAACGCCAAAACTGAAAAACCCTCTGTAAACGAGCACTAGTGTCAACAGAGATAATTATACGGATCATCGCAATGCGTAATAAACACAACGTAATTACGTTTGGAAGTATCACTTCACGTGAGGGGTAACTGCTCCAGTGAGGACGAAAAATTGGATCTTCCATGAGGCGTCCAATTTGGCAGTGATGCGAGGTCAGAATTAGCAGTTCAAACGAATTGTTGCGTTGAGGTTGAATCTATACAGATCAACAACTAAATAAACGTGCATCATGGTGCCCATCAGCACCATAACACTAAGTTAGACGTGATGGTGTTATTTGCCGAATCCGTTGCATCTACTGCACACACACAAACACAAACACAAAGCCACGGGGTATTCGCTACTATTACGAAAATTGGTACGCTTATATTGTTGGGGATCTGCAGTTACTACTGAGAGACAGTACCGAGAGGCAAAAGTCCGGCGACAGGAACGTTTGCTTATAACAGTCATGCTGAACAATTTTGACGTGCCTAAGTAACTAAATGGTGACTGATTACTGACTTACATTTAGCTTACCTATTCTATATGTTTAAGGATTAAATGGCTGTTTTAAAGTGAGTTAAGTGGTTTTTAATAAATAACGGATTTTTCCTCATGAACCACGTGAACCCACGATGAGGGGAAAGTGCCATGCCAATTTATGGCGTGCGCTGATTATCTTCTTCTGCCTTCTAGTGCTCGGGCGAGAAGCACCAAAACGAATGGAAAGAAGAAAAGTATACAAGTGTAGTTTATATCTAAGTAGTCATTAGTAAAATTATCATTATTATTTACACATCATTATTATAAATATATGAATAAATTATTGCGCCGTGTCCCTTAAGTTGCTTGCTTACTCTACAACCATAACTCGTAGAATTTATTCAAAGTATACTGTAGGAACTATTGTCATCTTATCGAAAAGTCGAGTGACAAAATACTCTATCGATCTGCTCATTTCGGATCGTATAATTAGAACGATGATGATCGTTCCGTTCCCCGTAGGCCAGACCCCTTTTGCGATCCCTTGCTGTTTGCTAATTTATCTTTTGAGTTCATCTTCAGGTTTTAATATACAGTATTAGGACAGTTATCGTCTCTCCGATTTTTTTTTTTGTTTGCTTATATATGTGCCTATCTCCAACGGCTGCGAGACCGCCCTATTGTAGACGCAACGTCTGCAGCTATCCAATTAAAAAAGCGGCTTGTCGCCTAAAAAATAACATAGTGGAACTATATTCTAAGTACTCGATACATTTGCTAAAAAAGTTATGATATCTTCGCTGAGATAATTTTGTTATTGCTTGTCGATATTTACATCAAAGCCGGTACGTAGATGTATCTTTTACATGTGTCTATAACTGCTTTTGGCTTCGATTACATTCGAAAACATTCCATCCTTCCGTCTAAGCGTCTGCTTAATACCGATAACGAGCGAGTCCCCGTCGTTACGTCGGAACTGACTGAATAACACACCGAGTAACTTGGTAACCTCAAATATTGGTTGTTAGTAGGCCGTCAATGGTTGGGTCAGAACTTATTTATATGCTCAGTGAGCCTTCCAGCTCTCCTTATCGTCGGCCCGTAAGAGCGGCTGAGCCGCGTGACTTACTAGAAGAAATGGATGTCTTATCATTCGATGTAGTAGCCAGTCACGCCGTTATCGCAGCCTTTGCAACATTCAAATAAACTTCTTTGATAGTAGGTACGTTTTTTTTCTGAAAGAAACAGGGCGGCTTGACATCTTCTTCAGTGTACACAACATGAAGTACGTAGGCATTGATTAAAGTCTGTTTTCATTATCTCGAATTAGGAACATTTCTAAATTAGCCAGCGGTCGTTTCTGCGATTGACTTCGTCGTACAGTTTCAATCTCTCATTGACAATAAAGATTAGGTCTTTTTGCCTACATTGTTTTGAAAGAGTTTCTGCCTGCTTCTAATGCCTGCTAATTTACTTGTTTTGCTTCCGTTGTTACATCATTGATATCAGGCGAGTGATTCAACGAAGTAAATTGTATATAGGTCCAAGCATTGATTCGCAGCTGATCATACGACATTCACGACAAGTCCGAACAGATCCGATTGTCACATCCTCGTAGACCCATAAATTACATAATGGGGTCGATTTTGAAATTGTTCTAAAGCTAATCCGTGAAATTTGGGTTTCGTAAGAAACGAGTAAGATGCCAAATGTCGCATGTCAGTAGCTTGAAACCTAGTCTTTTCGTGAAATAATAGCTAAGACACCTTTTGATTCGGTGCATGGGTCTGAAGTGGCTTCGATTTACAATGGCAAATGTAGGATACGACAGACAAGGTCGGAATAAAGAACAATATTAGAGTGACGAAGGAGTATCGACATTTTTTTAATTAGATTCTTTAGAAGTCAGATACCTCAGGTAGTATGAATCGCGTGCTGGAAAAACAGCAATGATGACTATGTATAGTGTCAAAACACTACGCTTCGGATTCTGTGGAAAATACGTTGGTGTAATGACAAATAACTATACTGACGTCCCTTAGTTTCGCATGTTTTGGAGGATCTGTCGATTTATGCGTTTCTATCAGAGAACGCTGTAAATAGGATGCACGCAATGTTAACGTGCACCTAAGGATAAGTAGCCCATTCGATTCTAAAGAAGATAGCTAGTAGTTCGTAGTGTGTAATTTATGTATGCGTTATTATTAAAAACATTTTAACGTTCAATTGACTAGTTTACATTAGGTACTACCAATGGCTGTATCAGCATGTTCTGCAAACGTAAGTCACCGCGTCGAATCGCGGGAATTATCGACATTACGGCGATCAACTATTAGCGGTGAACGTTAGTGTTGAAAACGAGAGACTACAAAGTGCGCTTACAGCGCAGGAACCACTAGCCTTTACGATAGAAGGCCAAGCAAGTGCTGCAGGCGTTTTGAGTGAAAAGGGCGGATCCTTACACAAGTCTGGGCACCAGGCACCTGTGAGGTAATAAATAATACCTAGCGATGCCCTTTTTGCCACCAACAAAAACTAACAAATGTGCAACATGTAACGTAGATCTATTGAGCTGTTGAAAAAGCGTTAACTGCTTTTTTTTTTACAGGTAGCTTCGGTTTCAAATTATCATGGCCTGTTTTTGATATATTATTTTTTTATAAACAAATTTAAGTTTAGACTGATGTTGATGAGTCGCTTCGGGTCGGCGTCACTGTCATTTGAAAGCTAAGGTTTGGCAGTTGTACTTGAAAGTAAAATAGAGCACAAATTCTTGCTCTATTTTATAATTTTACTACAAGAAATTTCTGCCCAGACCAAGGTGCACTAGCGAGGAAAAAGAAACGGCCCAAGGATAGCTCTATCGTTTTCATTCTGGAAGTTTCGATGTGAAAGACACTTCTTGTAATGGTCAGCAAATTAATACAACGAATAAAAAATGTTTTCCATGATTTCGGTTTAAAAACGATCAATATTTTTTCCACAGTTGACCAAGGCCAATGCGTATTCACTATCAAAACTTTTCAACTACGTAATAAAAGCTGGTTACATAAAAACTCGACGTTAGATTGCCACACGAATTGATGCAAAGAAGATGTTCTTGATCGTATTTCCATTAACGACAATCTACAGAAATGCAAAGAAATCCACTTATTTCTAAATAAGCTAATCACAGGTGGTGATAAGTAGACCGCATGTGACAAATAGAATATACAAGTTAGATAAAAAGTCTGTATTATATTCTGTTGCATTATGAACTGCTGTCTGTCGGAACGATTGATTCGGATCTCTGCTGGCAGCACCTTGTAGAATTACACAGAACTGTAGAAAAAAATCGACCGAAGTTGGTGAACAGGAAAGGCGTAGTTTTCCACCATAACTACACCAGACCAGTTACCTGGCAAAAACTGAGAGAACTTGGATGGGCCACCATATGACCCGGACCTTGCGCCATCGGACTTTTACCTGTTTCGGTTTCTACAGAACCCCTTTCACGGTAGTGGTTTAGCTTCAACTGAGGGTTGCAGAAATTATGACTTTCTTCGCCCAAAAATCACAAAAGTTCTACAGTGGTGGCGTTATGATATTACCAGGGAAATGGCGCAGGCCATGCATTAAAATGGCACATAAAAGAAGTACTGTTTCAAGATGTTTTCTATGATTTCGGCTTAAAAACGATCAATATTTTTTCGAATACCCTATATAAGCAGGCGTTCGTAATAGCCCTTACAACCTAAAGCGTAATAAAATTCGGCTCTAACAAACCTCTAGTGACCTGAATTGATATCGACATATTATCTTGAAGTAGCGTTCACTTGTTTTTGATTTATACGCTCACTTCCGTGTTCCGTTCGTCCGTGTTACTATCTAAGTATAGCAGATTCGAATACAGCTGTTATTTCTACCTCTGCAAGATACTTATATATAGGTATCTTGCAAAGGTAGAAATTATTAATAAAAATTATTTTATATAGCAAAAAAAAAGCGTGCTTACATATTTGACGCTTGTTTAAAGCCAACTCTTCCTCGTGATGTCCCGTGGCTGTAAATTCACTCAAAGGTGACTCCAATTAGCCGCAACCTTATAATTCTTACTAAGTTTTTCAAGTCTAATTTCTTCAATCTGTCATTTGTATTTTGTCACACATTTTGGGATACCTATTTTTTGTATGTGTATTCCTTTATTAAATGCAGGCCTTAGTCGAGCTAAAAAACTGCTAGCATCGTATACCTAGATGAACATTTCCTCAATAACAGTACGGCTACATAACTTTATTACGGGCTATCAAATGTCTTGCGCTATAAAACAGTTATGTTAGTTCGCCTGTCCGATAGAATCTACCTATGTACATATGTATGTATGTTATTATGGTTTATTACCAAGTAAAACGAAGCATACATAGAACTGCTATTTGACTTTGTAATAGGCGCTTATACGAGCCCGTACGGCCTAGTAAGCAATTGCTGTGTAAACATATCGCCTCAACAGAGGTACTGCGGAACATCGTCCGACTTAAGGCTTGAAGAAGGACACAGAGTTAACGCTAGGGGGCTGAAGTGAGTGAACTGCTTCACCTAACTTATATATATCTAACATTTCGGGTGGTCTGCATCTCTGACAATTTCATGAATCAGCCAGTAACCAAGAACGTGCATGCAGGAAGGCACTGGCCTGAAAGGCTACATTTTGCGATTCATCTTCACCGCTGTAGCTTTTATAGCTGTAGCTGCCGCTTCAAGCAGAGATCTCAGTTCACAACACCTGGGGGAGGACTGAACGCGTCGCCCGCGGCACTCCACCAATTAAGGAGGCTGACGAATCGGGGCGAAGAGTGTCCGTTGTCGTCTACCGAAGCACCTGTTTTACGATTTCGAGACGAGTGGGGTTGATGCTACGATAAGTGAATCCCCCGTAGACAGCTGCCGCTAGCTACTTCGCACTTCCTTTTATTCTGTGGTTTTCATCTGGACGACAATCAACAAGTACATACAGATTTTGTTTGAGCGTACCTTAATTATGCGCGACTAAACAGCGGTAGCTGTCTTGCTCTTGACAAAAACTATTTTCCAAAAATCATCTGACTTCTAGAAGGTGGGAAGCGTAAAAGCTTGCCACTTCTTGCAGCAGGTATGTTGTTGTTAGAGAATTAGGAGTTCAGGGGTAGATGGAAAGGCGACCTTAGTTTTTTCTTTGTTTGGAAAATAGTGCGATCCTGTCTGTTTCTTCTAGCTGCTCTAAGTTGGTCACGTTCACAGCGCGTTGGAACAGGGCGTCATGGCTACTGTTCGTCGTCTGAAAGCAAGTATGAGGGACGCTATCAATTTCTAGCTACACTCATGCCCACGCTGCATACATATTTCATATACGCGAGGCGATGATAATGATGATCTTTCTCTATTAAGTCGTAGGCATTATGCGTTTGAGAAAATTTATCTAGTAGCTTCAAACAAGCCTTGTTCAGCAACGGTGTTACATATGCGTACCACTTTTGTAAGAATCTCGTCAGAGTTACTAAATTATCAATGAATTTTGTATATTACTAACTAAATCAGACGCGAAAGTAACCCTATGTGTGATTTTTGTCAAGGTTATTTACAAATATGAGCTCCGAAATTGGACAAAGGCGTAAGTAAGAGTAAAATATATATAAGCTATGTAAAAAAATGTCATAAGTAACTTTAAATAAGCTTTCAAAAAAAGGATAATTGGATATAATTGAGACCCATGGGAAATGCCCATCTTTCTTTAAATAGACGCAAGTTAACGCCTACTCTAATGATACTCAGGTTTACACTCGTAGAATATTGGACGAAACGAGAATAGCAAAACATCGATTTTTAATTTATTTTTTAATTAAAAAAATCAAGAATTTTAATGCCTATGTTCATCTAGAATAACTGCTAGATCTTACCTTAATCAACTGTCGCTTGTTTCTGGATAAGACACGTTTAGAATGTTTTTTTTTTCATTTCAATTCGATGTGAAAAGCTTTGCCGATTGCGTCTCGTAGCCGCGTGGCTTTATAGAAGGATAAAATAGGATTAACAAAGGTTGCTGTAAGAGGAATCAACTTGGACTCAGATACATTCGTTCTACAAATCTCATTGACGACTGGCAAATATCCATCCGTAACAAACTTGCTGTTTAATAATGTGCTTTAGTAGAGTAGTTTGGTTAAAATGGCTGGTCAGCCTATAGCCTAACGCCTTACTATGAACAGAATGATGCGAAGAGTTCTTTTCAAATTATAATAGTTATTATCTATAGCTGATTCAAAATGCTCACATGAAGGGGTTGGACCGAACGATTTCGCCTGAATACCGTGTATAGCACCTAAATTAACACAAACTTCGGCGGGCTGTTTTTTTTAAGGGGTACACTTCTACCTACCACTGTTAATTCTAAAAGTATTTCCTAATACTGTTCTTTCTAGAATAAAACGAATTCTATGCTATGGTGAAGATTGTACGTCGTTTTCATGAACTGAGTGAAAATGGGCCGTCATTTAAGCTCTTTTGGCTGAACGAACTCTCAGTAAGATGATAAAAACTTATTTCTTCCGGAAATCGGCAGTATTTGTTATTGCCTACTTCCATGCGACTTAGAATAGTCTCTGACAGACCTATAGATCTTCTTCAGAATGGTTAGAAATTGTAGCTTGCTCAAATCAACACACAAATTTCATTTCCGGGAACTCTTGGGGATACTATTGTGTTCCGCCTTCATTTCTCGTTCCATCTCTCTCCCTTTGTCAAAAAGGAAAGAACGCTTTTAATTATCGCGACACGCGAAGCGTGCTGCCAAGTCTAAACTTAAGAGGAGAACTATGGTTTCAGGGAACTTACCAGGTTGCCGGTGGAATAACGGAGAAGTCAATGATTTCAACATGGCGTCGAATAAAAACTTTGATTCTGGACACGTGTCGATTAGCACTTCCTACGCTGTACAGTACCACACTAAATATTACCATGTTAACGAAGACCACGCGTGTCACTTTGCGACTAGGGACAAGCAATTTCATCAGAACTCACAGAAGTTCGAAAGCGATGACATTGTAGTAAGGATTCCGTAATGGAGATTGTGGTACAAACTGATCCGGCAGGCGACATCGAAGACAGCTGAAGCTTTTTTTTAGCAAGAAGTGTCCTTACGAAGCGATTACGCTTCACTAGCGGACCGCACACACTCTTCGCGATCCATGGTGTCGAGCTAGTGAGTGGAAGGACTGCGTCCTTACGATATGAAAAGTTACTGCCACGGGCTGAAATTGTATTCAGACGATAGACATTCGTTTCACTTTCTGGATGGCGAATATGCGTTAGATAGGATTATGTCGCTTTGGTGTTTCATAATCGACTACAGTTTTTTTCGGATGCTGGTAATCATGCAATAAGAATAGATATTTCTTGCTTTGAGCTATCATTGGTCTGTCCGTTATTATGTTTTGTTCTGACAAAACATAAATATGAAGGAGATCAGACACTTCGGTCAACTTACCCATCCCTTTTATTTCTTAAAATATTTAGTTTCGTATGACCGATTTACTGTAAAACAGTTGCCTAATGCACTCCATGCTCATGACCAGATAATTCCGGGCAGATTGAAACAGCATTCGGCGTTGTTAAGTGTTTTTTCGTTCCTAACATCTCGATATTATGGCTTCTAAGTGTGTAAGCTGATCATATATGAAACAATATTTGGTCAGCCTCACCCCTAATATATATATATATATATAATAACTAACAAAGAACACGATTGTAATGGATTGCTCATCCCCAGTCGGAGATGGAAGTTGGCGAAGTAACAGAACTATATAATATATATGTCACAGTACATGGATAGCATGGTAGTATACTAGGAACGGCCATACCGGAACAACGCGATCGGGCTGGAAAACAATGTGTTACGCTTTTATTACGAACGTAACAGGAGTTAATAAAAGGAGAGGCCATGACGGCGTATACATATACGTATATACTACATGCCACTAAGTAATAAACGAGAGCTTAAATGAGGATGACATGTTCCTCGCCTCTGTGGAGCAGATTAAATTAAAATTATTAAATCTATTTTATACTTATCAAATTGACGGAAGCCAATTTTGTTACTAATCGTCATTATAAATACACTGAATTTTGTATGGTGCAACTTATTAATAAATTATTAACTACAATTGTATACAGAAGAGCATTATTGCTTGGCGGTAACAGTCAAAAGAAAAAAAAAGAGAGCCAGCTGCTTTGGCGGAAAAACCCCCGACAGAACGAAAAATTTTGGCATAACAAATAGAAACTTTGGAAATTTTCAACGATAGGGTAGTCAGGAAAGTGTGCCCAAAGGTGTAACATTTTCTGTATGACTAGATTTATTGAACTGTTTCTTTCCATTTCTTTTCAGCTTAAGTGCTCAATGAAAAATACTTTATAGATGTACACATCACTACCAGCGATCACCGACCTGGGGTTGGTGACCGCCTAATACGTTATTCTTCAGGTAAGCTGTGCGTTATACATGGTTTAACTCTGCTGTAAGAAGTAAAATAATACCATCATTTTGAGTCTTGACTATCAGAAATACGCCTAAGTATTTTACTTTATGATAAGATATAACATAACCAAATATTGGATTATCTGGAACTATTTCGTCGGGTCAAAAGTTTTGAAGCTAAGTTTTGTCAGAGGACGACATCTGAACGGGAATTGAAAGGTTTAAGATCATAGAAGAGGTCTTCCTGAAGTGCAAGTTATGAAATAAAAATACTAAGGCTGAGAAAGAAACGCAAAAAACGAGTTTCTCACGAATTGAACACAAGATAGATGAAACCACGTGTCCTATATCGTAGGCCAGCTAAATACCTGCCAGGAACGCTTCGAGAAGCTTTTGTGATAAGAGCAACTTGTCCTTCTCTGTTGGGGTCCCGGGATATAATTACCTTCTGCGTGGCTTTCAGCTTCCCAATTTGATTGCGATGGTAGTAAATTATCATTTTACTAATGAACTGTTTGTTTAGTGTTTTAACCAATCTTCAGTATGTTCTAGCAGCGGTCTTATTTTTGAGAAACGTATTTCATCTCGGAATATTGATTTTCAGCACCAGATGATATTTTTACTTCTAAACACATTATTCTGTAATGACTATCAATCCGCGTATAGTTGTAAATGTGATGTAGATATTTACAAAATGTGGTGTGTAGTTAAAAAATTGAATAACGTTTAACTACAGACTTTTCAACCTAATAACCGTTTCTGCAATTGTAATGCGTCCACCAAGACACGAGGCCGGTTGCACTGGCTTTTTTTGCATTCAGCATTGGGCACGACACCGAATGCGTATAACCTTCTATTTCACAAAAGTGCGACTCTCTGTCTATGCGATGCAAGTACCTCAAAGGACATATTTAGCAAAGGAGAGCTAGCTTTCCGCGTTACTTAATCCAAAATGTATGGAATCCAAGCCTGTACTGGCCGCATATTCATAGTTACTATGGCAACGCACTCAAAGGTACGCATGAATTTCTCAGAGACCTGTACCCAGTGTCCGTATTTAGAGTTGAAAAGCGACATCTCCATGGAAACAATAGAATACAAAAAAGCTGGAGACTAATGTCTGCAGCGTCAAATCTTGGCCGCCGTAGCTTTAATGTAAAAATTGCCCTTTCGTGGCAGATTATCAAAAAAAGCCCAATGGTCTAGACTTTAAAAAAAAAACGACATAAAATTTATTCGATTGGCTAAAAAAATTATGAAATGAATTTATTTAAAATAAATTCAGCCATTTCGCTTTCCAGGTGCAGCAGTATATAGAGCTCAATTTGAATTTGGAAGGAACCGTGCCTGTTATGTGGGCCCTCATCCACTTGTTTTTGTTGTCATTGGCCAATCTTATGATTAAAGGCCCACATATTTCCATTACATTCATCTACAGAGAATATAAAACTCTGTTCTTGCCGCGTGTGGTTTTGAAATACGCGAATTCCATTGGCAGTTTCTTTTTCAGGCTAAGCTGGAGGCACTTCTGTATAATTTGGCCCGTTGGCACAACCGTGTCCTTGTCAATAGTGTTCAACCAGACAGATATGCGAGCCCCTTCAGGTTTCCATGTTACGTAGACTCCGTTGACGTGCGACGAATATTTTCCGAGCTCATATCCACCGATGCAGATGAGACAAAGATCGAGCCAAACTTCATCAACCCGTGGCGCAGACCATGCTTGACCGACGCTCCATTTTCCGCCCTAAGTAAACGAAAACAAAAACAAAACAATGTCATGTCACGTCAGCTCAGAATATTTCCACACCTAGAGAGGAATAAAGCCACCAAACTCCCATTATTGTTGACATCATACTGCCGGCGAGCATTGTTTCGATGGCTTTAATTGACTGCTTCAGCACTAGCTAAAGCATGCTACATAATCCAGTTTCGAACCTAAATCATTTCACGGGTAAATAGGCAAACAAGTTACTGCTGCATTATTACGGGGACATTATTGGCCTGACCCCACCTAACACCACTATTCAGGGAATAATTTGCCAAAAACCAGGGACGTCAAAAACCCTTTTTCTTTCATTCGGAGCTGAAATTAAGTAAATGCACTCATAAAATTTTCAGCTACTACAGTATTACATAATAATAATACAGTGGCTTCTTATTGTACATTTTCCGTTGAAGATTTTAGTGACAGTGTCCGTCAGTTTTACGTCTTTTCGTTACTTCTGACGTAACTTATGGAACTTAGGTGCACCAACCGGTTCTGCGAATCCGAAGAACAATTCCGCCTTAAGCAATTCAGTTGAAGTGAATATTTGTAACTTTAAATCGAGACTATAGGATCGATCGGTGGATACCGGGTTCTGCTAGACACATAGGTATGTGAGACTGACCCCCAATGTCGGAACTTCCTATGGTAACCGCATAATTAATTTGCTTTCAACTACTAAACAAGGCTATACAAAGAAAAAACGTCAGATTTCTTAAATAACAATAGTTCCACCTAGGTTTTGTTTCAAAAAGTCGGCTTATAATTGTCTAGGTTCTCATCTAGCCCTTTCAGTAATGCGGGTAATTTTAGCAAAACGTATCCAGAGGTGTAGGGTATGGAAAAGAAGATATTTACAAGAGAAATTTTACGTGCGTTGAACGCACAAGGATGCTTAGAGGACTTGATAAAAGCAAAAAAAAAAGAGTATTTTATACAGTCACTTTCGTGTTGACTGTTTTCTAAAGATTTACGACCAGCCAACCTAAAATTTACTTTTAAAATAAATGTATTTTTAAAATAAAATAAAATTTATTTAAAAAGAATGTTCTGTGTAATACGCTAGCTAACTAATTTAAACAATTCATGACAACAACGAGAAAGCATCTCTTAGTTTCGCTGAACGATGTATAAAATTTTTAATAGGCAGAATTGTAAGGCGATCGTAAAGCAAATGTTATTGACATATAGCATATTGTGTTGAAAGAGATAGTAAAAAGCTACACTGACAAACATTTAGCTTCTTTACTTTCTTGTGAACCACCGACCACCAACACCAACATGAACGACTAACATCGGCATCTTCTAGCCGCATAATTTCGGATGGGTTTATAATATCTATATTGAAATACCTGATATATTTTTTTCGAAGATGTTATATTTTTTAATCGGGTAGTAGAAGACAATAGTTCAGAGTGAAAACGAGATCTGCCACGCACCGAATAGCATACGATATCACGGGCAAATAAAAAGCCTTGTCTAAAACATTCAGAGCAGAATCAGTGATGTTCTTGTTAAAATCATACCAACTATCGAACATTTAGGTTTTGCTGTTTTCGCATATAATAAGCCCATGCTTGTCGGACTACCTCAGTTACAAGCTTTTTCTAAACCGCTATTGCCGTCGACTAAGGGCGTCCACGTTAAGCAATCTTCCGTTAACATAAATAGGTAAATAATAACACACAATTATATTTTACCGTTTTATTTGCAGGGTCCTCCCATTCGGGTCTTATTCCTTTCTTAAACAGATTATAAGTATAATGACGGAATGCTGAGGGTTCCAGCAGAACGTTGAACAGCTGCCAGAAGCCATGAACGGTTGAAAAATTTTGAATTCGTTCCAGGGCCTTGTGCCAGTCTTTTTCAGGCTGCAATTCATAACCAATTAATAATAATCATATAATATTATAGCGAAAGAAGTTTCACAAATAGGCAAACCTATTTTCCTAAGAGAACAAATACGCTAATTCTTAGCCTGTAGAAGTCATGTAACTTTTGCTGGCAGGGCTATATCGAACAAGTACAAAAATATGAATTGCTGATTCATAAACCGGTCAACTTACATCGGTGATCCAAAATGTCCAACTATACTCTAGCGGGTAAGTTTGATTGGTGTCTCTTTTCCATCGGCTTAACGCGCTGTGCTCAGTTCTACGGACCGGGTGTTTGGCCGTCGAAGCTTTCTTCCTTTTCTTATCTCCTGCGTTTTCCTTATCATCATCTAAAGGTGTGCATTGAAACTGCTTAACTTGTTGGTCTAAAGCATTTGCATCGTATGTAGATACACGTTTCGCAATCGTTGTAGTCTATTTTAATAGAAGCCTACATTATACCGTAATAAATCGGTCCTTTAAGGATATAAAGGTATTTTCTTAAAAAGCAGCTGATTTCATGCTAGACTTTCCATTTAGCTATCGATATGACCTCCCATTAAATATAATCAATAAAATCTTGGCTGTAACCTTTAGTCGAGACCCAAACCAAAATGAGCTTTTCGAGATAACTTTACAGTTTACCCTTTGCCCTTTGTGCGACGCAAATCAACAGGCCAACGTGGACTCTATCTGAACTAGCGTAGAGTTAGTTAATGTAATTGCATGTTGCAATGAAATCAATTTCATACGAATTCACCTGAAAGAGGTCGGTGCGTTGTTCGATAGCCATGTAAGAACAGCGAGATGCCGCCGTTAACATCGAGATACTGATTTGGACTTTTAAAAAAATCGTTCGATATCGCTTTGTTCGGCGCCACGAGAGAGTTTATCGGACATACTGCGTAATATCTGAGAATCGGCCTAAGTACATCCTGCTATGTGTTTATGACTCAATCATAACTCGGAGGCAGCTCTCAAAACGAATTCAGGTTAGACATAAATTTGTCATTATGCACTCAGCTATTCTAGAACCAGATGCAGCGTACAGACCGATGCTGTTAAAGTAAGCAACCAAACCCATTTCGCTCTCGCATAGATAAATTTTCTTCTTTGAGATCATCGTTTCGAACATCCAGGTAAGGTGCGTTAAAGGTCATAGACAATGACTACGACGGTTTAATATGAGAATGTACGTGTCATGCCGATCCTCAAACATAAATTTATCTAGTTTCAATCGATGCTGCCCTTGTGTCTGACCGGGGCAAGCGCGATTGGACCGGGGCTGATTACGAGGAAATTCGCAGTAAAATGCGTACGTAGTAAAATAATTCACTACAAGAATCGACCATTATTACCGACGGGTTCTGCCAAAATATTGAATTGTTTACATTGTCTAGACAAAGGTTGATAAAATAAAAGCTCATTTGAATATTCGTGTTTCAAGAACAAGAATGATGTACCTGATATTAGGTTGGCAGAATCCTGACCCGAGATGTGGGCAGGTCCTAACAAATTGATGATTAACCCTGAAGCTTCATCCGAGGAATTGGGCGTCACACCGACAGCACTGGAACATTCTCCATGATTGTTCAGCATCTCTAGCAGGGAAGTTTCTGATGGCAGCTTGGAAGGCATTTTTCTACCAAATATTTATTACACACAATTTAGTACAGGTCGAATCAAGCTTTCCAACACGATGTCAATGATCCTACCAAGATTGAAACGTAGACGCGTGATCTACTGGCAAAGCGGAACCAGCTCACGTATTTATGCGAAAGCGCAGACGACAACATGTGATGACTGTACATTGCAAAAGAGTGCTTTAGGAACATAGCAGCACACGAAGTGGTGGCCAATGGTCTGATTGTATGCAACACGTGACTGTGGTATCATGGCCATGCGAAATAGGGTGACGGATATCACCAACGCATGTTCGTGATAGTTGAGGGCCAAGTTCTACTGCTCCTGTTGGATTTTTTAGTTTGGCGATTCGGTAGAACGTTGCAGTCTATTGGAGCGATATGAAGGACATGTGGAGGATATGAAGAACTGCGTGCTGTGCTTCATCTTAAAGCACTGCCATTTACTTGCAAATGACATTTTTTCTTACCAATGCTCGCTATGCATTTCCTGCATGAATCAGCTTATTTTCTAGTCAGATTTTTCTGTGTCACGAACTGCGCAAGGAACCTATCTTCTTATTGAATCAAATAGACCCATATATAATTTGCTACTATCTTCAGAATATACCATATTGATTTTCAAGAACAGTTAACAGGACAGAAAAAAGTAAGTCTGTTGAAAAGAGAAGTGGTTATGAACAAGTCTGTCTACTAACACATTCCTTCCATAGTGGCTGAGTGGCATCTTACTACAGAAGTATTAGAGGTATGTGCTACAAGCTTTTTGTATAGAATCCTTCGCAGTCGCTACATAGTGTGCAGATCTACTTGACAAAGCCACACTGAAATTGAGCGATGCAATATATTCGAATCGTTCTCGAGGAGGCCTAATGGTAACGTAACGTCATATTTACATGTTAATGTACTATAGCAATATGGAACATAAGTCCGTTCCCATCTGGGACTTAGACCGCATCGGGTTGACATATGCGCGGCTTTATTCAGAACTTTTTTCCTTCACTATCCACCAAAAACATACCTCTAAATGGCGTCTGACCACCCCGTACTAGATTCCGCGCCTTACTGCATTAGTTACCTAAAAACCTCTCCTAATAGAGCGTACATGTCCCCGTGAGGTAGTGCAGTGGGGTACACTTTCGTCTTAACAGTTAGCCGTCTTAACTAATGCCTAACGCCTAAAGTACCAGACATGAAAAGTATGAAAAACATTTCAGTAGACCGTATATAATATAACAATGGGGGCATTGTTATATTAAGTAGGCTTATGAGAAGTTTTGACAAGTTGTGGTTGTCAAGGCAACGCAAACCATAACAGCGAGTTTCAGGTGTATTGGTACTGTTAAACTTGAAGGCCTGTGGTGTAGGTCTGCCAATCAACAGTCTTGTGACTCTCTAGTGTCCCGCTATAGTAAACCATGCTCATATTGGCATCATACGGCAACCTCCTGCTCGACCCTGAAGTCCTTGTTTGCCCAATATTATACACCTGTCAGATCTCGTTACATTTCACATAGGATAACTGTTTTCGTTGTTTTTTGATCCTTCTGCTCCATATATCGAGTTTCCTAATCAAACTTGTCCGAGTATTCAGTGGTTTTCCGCTGCGTCTGGTGATTCGATGTTCAATTAGGTTAACGTTAAGCTGGAGGTTGTCTGATTGTCAGCAGCCTCTGTTGCCCAAGACAGGTCGGTTAAGAAAAAAGTATATGGTAGAAAGGCTGCTTGATTAAGAACAGTACGCCAGACGCTATTGAACATCAATAGTAGCGTTGACAATTGATATAACTAGGCCTATAATGCCCTTCATAGTACGCTAGCAAGCGACTCGATGGTTTAGCACAAATTCATTCACACTTTGAAACACGGCTCACCGCACCGATAATGGGACCACTAATCCTGTAGTTTTCCGGCACCCTCGTCTCACATAATCTGATTTCTTTCGTAACTCTCCCACTGAAACACGCTTATTTTAGATCGTCCGGTTCCTTCCGGCAATCTCACGAGGCACAATATCATTTTCATTGTGCTTTAATGTACCCAGATGGGTTTCCTCTGGTGTCTATAGGTACCATTATGTGATTTTAGTAATGCTCTTGCGTGATGTAGTCTAATGCGATACAGATTTATTTCGTTTATGCTGCTCTTAACCTTTCAAGGCACCACTCTTACGCTTTTCAATTGAGGAAGTCAGTCTATCGCCACCTCCTCGACATTTCTTCTGAGTCGACTATCTACGTTTTTATGCATAGACATAAGCTGCCGTTGTGTTATTGTGCCAAGTCAACCGAAGGCTGACGCTGTAACAAAAACCGCACCGTGTAACATTATCCGTCAGCGCCCAAAAGTTTCCCTATTACTAACGAGGCACCAGGAGTTGCATTTACGCATTGATATCTTCTGCCTTCGCCTGAAACTCCTTCCGCCACCTTTTCTATCGGCGGTTCAGGCTTTGCTCAGTGAAAAAGAAGCCTATGACCAACACGGCAAATCGATTGGTTACCCCGATCACGTGGTTCGGGTGTTAGTAAATTATTAACTAAGAAGCAATTGCTTCTCTAGGAGTATTACTGCCCATTCCATCACATGGCTAACCCTTAGCATCTACTTTCCATATATTAAATAATTTCGCAGTAAGAATCATGCTTGCTCATTACTACCTCTATTTGTGTGTGAGCAATGACTTACAACTCATGCATATGACTGATATGATTTCCGTCGTCGTTACTGCCATGTGAGCAGTGGCATTACCATAAACGGTTTTCCTTTAAACTCGCTCATATCCAACCATTTCCTGACGTCGTCGAACATTCATACTATTACACAAGAATGAGCAGGCCTTTCACGATTAACGAAAAGTGGCAGAATGGCGGTTTACAGAAATAGGACGTGAACAGGCACTATTTCCTAATGTGTGGGCCATTGTTTTATTGTTCTAGATGCCATAGAACATCGCGGAGCTCCTTGAAGAGCACCGGCCATGATGTTTTGGCTTCTTTGTTCTTGTACCTTTAGTTATAACTATGGCAAAAAATCCGACCTGCCTTCATTTCTGATAGTTGACAGTACACCAATAAACTTTGCTGCTTTAAGTGAATTAGACATCCAGACAACGTGAATTCATCATGGTCTCAGGCGGGCAAATGATTCAGATCGGTTTCGTTTGGCGTACTGAGGACGAGATAGGTAGTATCCATAAATGCCACGAGCAACGTCGTGGAGCTCGTTAGAAACCGTTCGAGTCGGGTCTGGCAATGGAGTTAATCATTTTGTTTGAATAGTATCCACTTTTGAATTGTGTATTTAACAGCCACCAGAGATTCGCACACACGGCATATCCCATCGGCGCTCTGCGTGAACTTTTTTTGTTATGTCAAATAAAAAAACCTATTAAAAAGTTTTGTTTTGATTTTCTATTTTCTTTTGAACGCCATACATTTATCGAATGCCTAGAAATTTTCTAGAGTGGTTTTCAGCCATTTCTACGGTTGCTACACTCGCTTTACTTTGTGTGTATGGTGTGGTCTATTAGTAAATATTCAGCGGTCTCCATTCGGTTTAGAATCGATTAAATATCTGCACGTTTACTCTACTGTGTAGATTTACAATCAGCGAATAACCTTCCTGACAATTTTCGAGAAGACTAGGACGTACTAAACTGAAAATCGACGAAATAAGTCGAAGGCATCACCCGCCGTCTCTAAGGATTACCTTCTTAGTCTCTAAGGATGCTCTTGCCGTTTTACTCGGAGCTTCCCATGACATCTTATTCCGTTATTGTCGAAGACCATCTCTGGCGGGTTGAGAACATAGACATATATGGGAGTCTTCCTATAAAATATTATTTTTCGCCCGGATACGCTCCCACGTAGCTGAAGCCCGATGACAAAAAGGTATCGTCGCAAGAGAAATTAAGCAGAAATTAAGAAAGCGAAATTCCAATTGTGACAAATGTATGGTAGATTTGTGGAAAGCCATTTCCGTCACGTAGTTGTCCATTTTTGAAAGAAATTCCATTTTTTACATTTAGGCATCCTGAAAAAACGCCAAAAAGCCTGCGTTGACTGAATGACTGGCAAAAGTACTTTAAGTCATGGACTCGATAAAAGTAATATCGTGACGGCACGGTTATACCTATTTAATCATGTGATTCTTTGAAACAGCAATACTGGGTTCGGAAACTACCCTAGATTCAGCTAACACCATTTCTGTAGGGAGCAACAATCGTATTCAGTCTTAAAATCTGCTTAAAATGCCTCTAGGAAGTCAATAATTTTATTTTTTTCCTATTTGCTCGTATTTTCCACTTAAACTATGAAATATAATATATATAACATAAACATCTTAAATAAAAAGATCAGATAAAATAGCTTAACAACAAGATGCTCCTTGATTATTTACTTGCAAATAGGCCACCTCTTTCCATGAAACGAAGTATGATTTAAGGGACGAATAGATCGACCTACAGGACGCAGCTTTTGCGTTAGTTTTTTCATATTTACTTCTTCAATGTGCGATTAACTGCCGCTTTGATAATCTAAGCAAGCATTTTATACATTTATTTTTACTATGGATGCTTTAAATTAAAGCAGAACGTTGACAAGCTTAGCGACACCTAGGCGTATGGTCTAACCGTCGTTTGAAACTTACGCACCCGACACGTATACTATACTGCAACTGAGTATTTCGACTTCTTCCATTTACTATGTTAAATACTTCAGCGAAGCGTTTTTTTTTTCAGTGTGATTCCTACAGCATGCTAATGTTCTTTGTATGATTGTGCTGAGATACGGATGTGAAGGGGGTTCGCTAAAGAAGTCCAGAATCTATGAACGAGGAAAACAACGAGCTTGGGCCGAAGGCAGCATTGTGGTTGGCTTCAACTTGGGTGCCGGAATATTTCGAAAGCCTCCCTCGCGCTCCTCCCCTCGTCAGGGAGAACAACCTTCATCATCATCAGCATAATCATCGTTATCATGATTATTGCCATCGTCGCTGTGCCCTGTGGTACTAACAGGATTTGTAGCTCGATAGCCGCTACTGAAATTGTAGGTTATATCACATTTTATTTGGCGGTGCGCGGAAGTGTTGTCTGTCGGCCTTTCTGCATGTGGAATAGCACATTGTACTGTTCATCACGTCGAGCTACCGAGTGTTGAAGCTGCTCCATATCGCTGAACGAACTATACAAGATTAAACTAGTTGTGAAATGGAGAACGGCCACGGATATCGTTTATTTATGGCAGTCCATCTCTTGCGAATATCTGCGCAAGGGCACTCCACCTAGGTGAGTAACAACGAAGCCGTCACGGGCAAAACTAGAGCCGGCACAGCGCTTCCTAGCAGCACCAATACAAGCAATGTGTGTGCATCCACTACTGAGATAATACGACGGTTGAAAATGCTCTCACAGTGAATGTCGAAGGGTTTCTTAAGATTCGGCAAGGAACGAGGTGGTTATGAAGCGCTAATAGATGAATAGGGCAGCTGGAACTCGTCATGGCTAGTCAAGGCATCGCATTCAAATTCCAAACTGTTCAAAAACACGTCACAAAGTAGGAGGGAGCTGCGTTCGACTGTCTATACCGCTAACAACGCTGTTCGAAGCTAAATTTTTTACAGTAAATAAGTTAATGTTGCCGAAAAGTTTAACCGTAACTAATAAAAATGAGTTGCGCTTGCGTCAAATGATACATGCACGTTACAACGATGTAATGGGCACTGGAACTCGTTCAGACCGGTTGTTACTTTTTTCTAGTTATTAGCTGTAAATGGGCATAGACAGGATTTACCGCTACAGCGTACGATATCGTTCTCTACCGTTCAAGCTATTAGATATTATTATAAGTAATAAATAGACTAAAAAGAGTTGCAGTCATAGGTGTACAGGATCCTACAATCGAAACTAGACTTATCTATAACCATTAAGAGCAGTCGATGAGATATTTACCCAGTGATTTTTATATAGCATTCATATTTAATAACATTTTATTTCGCATACACATCCTCTATCTATCACACATTTTCTAGATATTAATAGAATAGTAAAAATTGAAACTAATTAAACAAACTAAACATAGTTTCTACACTAAATTCTGACGCCGACTCTTATCTTGGTCTTCACTGTGTTGACAACCAACCGTTCATGAAAGACCTGTGTACCGCCTCCCCTCCCCTCTGCACGCGGTGTATCTGTTGACTTGCCACGGGTGCGTGCCGTGACTTATTTACCGCACCTTCTATATTATTCGAAGAGCAGTAATATAATAATTCATTAGCGGGGCTACTTAAGAATTTTCACACATGGTTGATTTTGATCGAGGATATTTCTGCGCTCACACTAGATATATACATGTGTTTTTTTTTTTTATGGGAAAGGTGCTTCCCTCTGATTTTTAGCGATAGCACATTTCACGTCATTGTCGCTAGGAAAGCATCTTTAAACTACTATGGAGGGAAAGGCTAAGACATGTGGTGCAGTGCCTACTCACCACCAACGTAGGAACATTTCGGCCATTAAGCTCAGTTCAGGTATCCAAGTTCATCTTCTTCCGTCTGTTGGCATAGGTTAGGTACAGCCTTATGACCACATTATCGTCACTCTATAACCACAACATTGTCGTTACCATAGATTATCCTGTACTAAATTTCAATGGTTTTCGTGCTTTTGTAACTCTATATGGACTCACAGTAGGATGATGAAAAGAGCTCACGCAAGAGTAGCGGACTCTAATGGTCAGACTCATACAAAAAAAAGCGGTCGCAAAAGGAGTTGGCTTAGTAAAATATCGAAATGTGCAGTTGACAATCTAACCCAAAAATTAAAAACGGTGCGTAACGCACCGAGGAGACAGGATCATTTTAACCGCGTTACAAGTAGACCTATGCGCAACGACTTCTCAGCTGAGTCAGAGGATGCAAAGCTCGGAGTCAATGAGCCCATAAAAACTCTCGTAGTATTCAAATCAAGTGATTTTAGTTGTCATAAATTAGTTGAAAAAATGTCGGCTAAACTCTGTATAGAAGCATGTACGTTTTAAACGAGCTAAATGATTTGAAAGTTGAATATTTAAAAACTCAGAAAAGGTTTGTTGCATCTTGAGAATCTGGGTGATAAGGCTTAACACGTCTACAGGCTTTCCGGCAAAAAACTCCATACCTTGTCCAATCTAGTAGGGCAAATATCCCGTAAAAAGTAACGTAATGAATAAATAACAGTTGAATTCATATATAT
>NW_019211459.1:28157545-28188915 GCF_002443255.2 Varroa destructor
TATATGATAAGTATACATTTGACTGATTGGGGATTTACTAATAATATATATAAATACTTTATCATTTTAGGTAAATTTGTGAAACGAAATTTTTCCATGATGTTCCCGTGGACGTTTCTTGAGGACGACAGCGACATGTTGGCCGATTTGGTCCTTTTTTACCCCCGAGCGTCTCCATTGTCCGCGCCGCCACATCCTCCGCCACCCCCTCCACCAGGAAGATTTGACTGTACCGTTGTCTTAAATGGCGAATGCGAAACAACCCCGGATCTCAGTTCAGGCCTAACAACCATCCTTCTAACAGCGGGACAAGGACGAACTCCAAATCTTCCGCTAGTTACGGTCGGCTCGGCTTTGCTATTCAGCATTGTTTGTGTTACCATCTTCTTCACCTGCAGGTATGTAATAGAGCATTTAACGGTCAATATTGAGAGCTACCAATCCATCCTACACTACACACACAGGCCATTCACGTATCTTAGTCATATCTTACGTCAAGTTCTTCGGTTAATTATAAGATTAAACAGAAGCCCTCACAATGCGACATTTACGAATTATCGAGTGATTGAAGTGGCTGGAGTCTGTTAGTGTTGTAACATCAATATCTTTATGATATTTTTTCGCGTTGCGCGCTCCGTATTCGAGCCAGGCGGATAATTCCCACCATAAAACGTATCGGAAAAATGGATTGGAGACGGAATTTAAATTAAAAAAATTTGGCAGGCAAACACATTGCTTACTACGCTCTCACGGGGCAAAAAGCGAAAAAATAATTGGTGGAGTGCGACATAATACTATTAAGAAAAAACAAGGCAACATCGCAGCATCCGAACGGCAAACCCCAATGAACAAAAAAGAGAACCTAGCAAAACTTCATTTCCGTCTACAGATAGGCTGTCAGAATCCTTATATGAATCTTCTTTGTGGTGGCTTTTTTCATTCGTTCTTTATTATTATTATTATTATTATTATCAGGCAGCGTCTGATTTGAAACTACAATGTTGCTCTTCTTTCGCATTTATTATTTATAATTTCACATTTGTTTTTTCGTTACATGTAAGCTGTTCTTTAAGTATACACAGCTCTTCTTGCTTCTACTAGCTGCCCAATAACTTCGTTTGAAAGAAACTAGATAACTAAACGCTACTTTTCTTCGAAACTAACTTTGTTGCTGTTAAGTCGTTGCCATGAACAATACATCTGCTTGGTGTTCTTCGCATATAGAACGTTCAAAATATGAATATTTGTAATAAGTTTCTGATTATTGCATACGTTTCGTTTGTGACAAACGGGTTATAACTTTTAATGAACTCGAGGTAGAAACAGTATTTTACCTTTTGCAGACATTGATACAATTGGTAATCATTAACTTTCAGGCACCATAAACGGAAAATGGACTTCTTAGCATACAAGCCGGGACCGCAACTAAGTCATGTCGTACTGGGCCCCACCGCAAAACGACCTAACGATGGAACGTTACTAGGCTTATCTCGATCAGATCCGGTTTGTGCAAAACATTTATTAGACTACTGATATGACCTTATGACACATGTTCACCGGTACACTACTCCTGTATGTAACTAGTATTACTTTTGTAGTTTTTTTTGATAAGGGACGACAAACTGTCAAAAAAAAAATTGACAAAAAGTCAGTCTCAAACTTTTATTAGCGTACAGATAGTCCGAGCTTGTTTAGCTTAACCAGAATATGCTTCACAGAATTTGACGTTCAGTGCTTTTGTTAGGGAAACAGAGCGCTCTATTTCAAATTGAATGTTATCGTTTTTACTTATTTGTTAAAGGTTTACGGTTTTAACGTCAGTGCGGTTATTGAGATCCTAACAACAACAAAAAATACCAAAGCTCAGCAATGATAATATCCGATATTTCAGAACGAATCCAGCCTACCCGACATGTATGCAGGTGATGGATACGGCGGTACTCTGCCGTTACAAAAGGCCCCTCTGACACCTGCATTGGTTCTTTTAGAAGCACCTCGCCAAGGAAGCAAAGAGCACTTCAATCCGATCTACGAGGAGCTTGACCAACACGGTGCCGGTGACTATTCGTAGCTTTACAAATTAGGTAAACTAAATAGAATATAACGTGATTTGATGAAGTGTAGAAATTTCGAAGTGTAGACTTTTGTTCGTCTTGATAAACGCTTGGTCCTGCATTTCGAACTCATAGGTCTCTGGCCGATTCAGTTTAGTCGTAGCAAACAATGAAGAACATCCATAAAGTTACTACGTTCTAGTATTCTACCGTAGGCTTGCTTAAGCTCATACAAAAATTACAATAGTTGTCTGATTTTTTGTTTTATCACATAAGATGAAAATGTGCAGTACTCCTCAATGGTTGAACGAAGCCATCTTGAAGGAAATATTATGAAGCCGGTGGCGGAATTACGAAGTCGGAGTTACCAGTTTGTAACGTCGCGTCAACCTGGGAGTGAGAATATCTACGCATCCATAGAAGATCAGCGCTTTTGCTGAAACAAGAGTCATCGACTTCTTCATCTACGAGGATGACCTTCTAATTAATATCATCTCTTCAATAAAATACCATAGTTTGGTTTACATGTGGCGTCTCTCTAAAACCAAGCTATGAATAAATAGTATCGGCTTGCATTGCGACTTATGACACTGTGCTATATAAAAACCGGGTACTACGCTATCATCGGTAAAGTATTATCGAACTTTAAAAGTATATGGTAAAACTCGTACAGCGAGTAATGCCATCGCGTACTCCAAAAAGTTCCCCAAGTTAATTTAGTTAGAATAATGGAACTATATATAACAAACATTCTTGTACATAATGCGGGTGACTAACATTCATAACCAGGCCAAGTCTTTTTTATAAAATAGCTCAGTTTGTACAAGCGAAATGACACACAAAATCCAGCTGCATGCCACATCGCCTTCGAAAATGCGGCAGTTTAGTTGTAATTGTTCCATTACATATTAGACTGATTTCGCAATAATATAGCTTCCTAAACGTTAGGCGAGGCCAAAAGTAACATTTTAATAGACGATTCCAGATGAGTAAGTTCCTAAACACACGTTATAAAAATCACGATAGTCACAGATCTGTTATTGCTAGCGGGTTACGTTGATATAGGCAGCGAATACGGACAGATTTTTTACAAAGAAATTATTTCCCTCTCTATAACGCAACAAAGCAATAGTATTGTCTTTAGTGAAGACAGCAACAGCAGCGACGACGAGGGCATGACTTACATGCGCGAAACACGGCGTAATAACGCGATCATTTTCATTATCATTTCAACTTGAAAAATAAAAGTTTATTAGGTAGTAAATAGATGCTCGTAAAACAGATTTCCAATTGGGAATCTCTCACTAGAGGTCTCTGGTTTGAGTTCTTAGCGCGTTTAGTCTTGAATTTAAAAATTAGAAATGATAAAAATATTGCCTAAAGCATCACTCGCTATGCTTAACCGAGTCCGATGGTACAAACGTAGTATGGTTTTAGGTATAATTATATAATATGTTGGTAATTATATAAAACGATGGCAATAACGAAATATCAACAAATAACAGCGTGTGGACTTGACCCAGTTTATAACAAGTATCAAATAAGTGCGTAAACACATACAACAGAGCAGACGCTGCATTATGATTTTTTAATTAATTATTATAATGATATTTTCGCAGCCTTTTGCGATTTACCCTTACCACACAGGATCACATCGATGATTCTAATAGGTACATACTACGGCAAGCGTACGAGAAGTGGGTTCAATGCGAAGCAACGCAAATTAGCAATAATAATAATAATGATGCTGATGATGATGATGCTGGAGAACAACAATATGTATCAAGCTTACTGATAGTCATATATTCAAAAAATGGTAAAGTGGTTGAATATCTTACCGTAATGGTACGTATATGTTTTTCCATAAAACTATGATGACTATGGTCAATGGATATCTGTGCGAACGGTGTCACTCAGTTATGGAAGAACCTATATTCTACCTTTTTTTGCGAACTCTTTGCACATCAACTAAGTACAGACACGCACTATAAACGTGAAAATAAGTCAATAAAGAGAAAAACTTGCTCAGATGGACGTCGTTAGTTCATCATAATGAATACAGCCTCAAATGTTATGTTTTCTATGCATTACCCTTGCTACATTATTATATATTTTTAGACATAAGTAACAATTCACTCATCAAGTTACAAAAAAAAAACTTTCCATAATTGCAATAATATAATTACGATTCGAAAGCATAGCTTATTCAGTACAATGTGCAAGAATGGAAAACAAATATATGTATTTGGTAGTTGAAGGTAGCGTTTTTAAACAGAGCTAGCTTAGAGAGCACGCTGAGATCGATAAGCCGGTGTTTTTGTAATAGTGTTTACCTACTTAATTTAGCGACATGTAAAGTGATTTGGGTCAGAATCCGAACCTTGTTTTGCGCTGAAGACCAGCCATCTGAGGCAACACTTAATGGCTCAAGTATCGGACGCAAAACTCGAAACATCAATTTATAATCAATATCATCAAAAGCCAATCAACTAAATAATTCACAACTTAATTTTACAGTCGATACAGAGAAACCGTTGCTAGAGTCACTATTCAGGATTTGAGCTAACACTTTTAGTACTAAAATGTCCAAGATTTTAGTTATCTGTGATAAAACCGAACTGTTGTCGCCAGCGTACATAGATTACATTGGGCGACCATAATTTATTTCGCGATTGTTTTATAAAGGATCATTTGTTGTTAGAAATTTTTCATGAGACGCCTTTTGCGATCTAAGATCGATAGCATGAACAAATTAAGTTGGTACTGATAGCACCTGAATGAAAAAACATAGCTCTACTTATGACAAGAGTTGTTGTAGTTTAATAATATGGGAATGTTTTTCAATGTTCAGTGAACAAGCTGACAAAACATGAGCGATAATTAACCGAGCCAATGTTACTATATAGAGAATATGCGCAAAGATTGTATCTAAATCTACCTTATTCGCCTCTTTTACGTGTGAATAGCCATATATCTATTTTGATCACAACGAGCAGTTACAAAGTCGTTGTTAAACACAGTGTTCGTATTAAGTATATGATAAAAAACAAAAAGGAACAAAACTCTTAAAATGCGTATATGAAAGGACCTAAGAACTCAAATTTTAAAAGACATGTGTATGATATGCAGTATATGTAATACAATTAGACCTACAGTACTTCATGTACACAACCTATCAACGGACCTAGAGTGGTCCGTTGCTACCTGTTTTGAACTGGCTTAAAAAGCTCCTACCACATTTGCACACGTAATATTAACACATGTATCATATAGACGGCCTTATGTTGCGATAATGCTGTTAATAGTATAATATTAAATATTCAGCAGCCTTGGTCTCTCGTTAAATATGTCGGCGTGAAATACAATGACAAAAAGTCATACACTATCATATGCAAATCCTACAGGCCGCGAAAACATCAGATACGAGCCTCTTGAAAGTTCTATGGTTCGCTCTTTGGTGTATTTTAACAATGCAACTGCCGATTTTTAATGTTTTAGGCACATAATCTACGACTGCTAAGCAGTGATGTCGTTTTTGGAAGCTTCTTCAAATGAGTGCTGCGATTTTTTGCAATCTGCCTCAGTCGTATTATTGTTTAAATACGTTTGTCTCAGACCATGTTTCCACTAGAAGCGGCAGAAGGGGTACTCCCGTATTTTACATCCCCCCTGAGTAATTCTAATTGAAGAGTTTTATATAAATTTTGCGTTATGTCTAATATGGCAGCGCCCGGACTAGTACACTTCGCTGGTGATCCTCAAAGTCCTTGAAGTTGTAAAAAACTAGGAAATAATAAAGCCAGCTTCTCGTTGTTTTGCGGTCTTCCTTGTATCCCACCAACTAAGTAACGGCTCGAACCTTAGAAAATGTGGTGAACTACCTATAATTAAAAGCAGATAGCAGTGAATAACAAACTTGGAACTGATTGTTCTACAAATAAACACATATTTACAAATATTTGGAACTAGCTTGTTAACATTTTTTAGTACTTTTGAATTTTTGGTGTAGTTAATGGTCTCTGCTATTTTACGATAGCAATCATCTCTGATATAGTTTGCGATGTAGTATAGCCGCCGGCGGTAAGAAAGGTATCAGCAAGTTCATATTGCCGAGAGATCACTTGGTATTTATATAAGCATTATTTAGAAACATGCAAAATATCATAGCTTCGAAATATCATAGTTATTTCGGATTTTACCTGCATACTATGCAACTGCTATAAAAATAATGACATTATTTTTGTTATTTTGAAATCTTTACTTATTAAATTGCCTCACACTGCTTGAAGCTATCATTTTAGATTCAAGATTGTTGACTGGATAAAAAAATTAGCATATCAGCCCCCGAAAAAATACGTTTAATGTAATTGGTCTCGTGGATTCTTATAGCAGCAAACTGATCTGTATTACTGCCAAAACAATATAGATTTTGTACAGCTTTGGATCATAACCTCAGTAGCCATCGTCATGTATCTGTCAGCAGGTATCTTATTGCTAAATTGACCACTCCTAACAACATTAATGAAATATTGCATACATATATTACATACTGCAATAACTGACAATAATACATTTGTATGAAGAGCCGCAGATCAATGCAACTAATCCATTGTAAATATGACAACGAAATATGACATAAAAGAATAAAAATCTGCTTTAAGTACACACAGATGTCTTCTTATGAAACTAATTGTTTAGATAGTTTTAGTCTAAAATGGCAGTCATAACAAAATAAGAGAATCGTTTCCACGTTAAAATATTTCTACGAAGACATGCTCTGTGCAGATCATGCTATATAATTAAGTCTTTCTATTACATACATTACCACTTGGGACACGGTCAATCCCATCTGCTTCACTCAAATTATATAACAAAGTACAAATGTTCTGCAACAGCAATAAACGAGATGGCCTAGGTAGGGGATTAGAGTTCAGGAGCTTCAGGTGGATCTAACAAATACGTGGCAACTTGTTTTACTACTCTCATATTTCATAAAATACGTTAAATCAGTTAGGCTTATCTGACAGGCTACGCGGAATATCATTATTTTAGTCTACCCTTGGTATTAAGACTGCCTTGACTACGTAAAGACCTTAAAGAATTGCTTCTAACAGCACGAAGCACCTCTGAAAGGAGGTCCTGATAAAGAACCTAAAAAGAAAGCTAGAAGCTATAAACTAACTATTCGTAAACGCTCAGCCACTTCAGGAACTATTTGCTATAATCCTGCAAACCACTTAAATATTGTCGGTGACAAAGGAGACTGACTACTTCAAACTCATGGTATGTTGAATATGTAGTAGCACGCAAAACATATTCCAGAACGCGCAGAGGTACGGGCGAACTAGCGAAGGCAAGGGACCGCAACTCGCAAGAAATAGCAGGCTGAGCAGATGACTACAACAAAAATTAATCTACAGCTAATTGATTGAGCCATACATCAAAGCAGGCGGGAAGGCTAGAAAATTTTTTCAAGAAATTGAGGAGCACACAAGGTTGCATACGCTGATATGCGGCAAACTGCGTAATAGTGAATAATATTAACAATTCTTTAACAATATGGAAATTTACCTAGTAAAGAAAGATTCAAAAGTAAAATAGATAATTACTGTTTGAGAAAGCCCTGTAATGTGCACATACTGTTCGTCATTTTCATGAAATTATGTTACGACTTTTTTTCATTTTAAAATGAAAATTGTCGTAACGAAGTGAAAATACTGGAAAATGCTTTTAAACAAAATGCCTTATTTAAAGGATTATCTTAATAGGATAAGATTTATGACATATTTATTATTTTAAAGTAAGCTAAGTTTCAGCTATCGAGCTCATACTTCGAAAATATTATTTCTTGGAAAAATTAGCATATCGTGAGTAATATTATAAAAAATAATATTACTAGTTTCTTCTCATCTTATTGCTCTTTCGTCTGGGACTGGATTCTTTTTACGAGTTACATTAAAGTCACTTTTTACGATACGTCGATTGTCAAATCGTTCGTTACAGTGGCAAAGATAGCAAGTAGGACTTTCTTCGAAAAATTCTTACGGTTTGTAGCCGACGCTCCCATGAGGCTCCTGCATAAAATGAAACTTTCTGGAAAACATGGAAGAAGCAAATGTCGTGCCAATCTCATTGTTCAGTTTAAAAACGTTAGTCGAAATGATAGAAGCCACCATCAAATATTGCCTCAGAGAACTTCAGAAGAAAATAAGTTGCTGCGATTTAATCTAAATTCAACAAAAACCAGTTAGTGCAAGCTATAGCAAACGCACAGGCTACTAGGGAAATAACTATATACACAGGAGATTTCATGCTCATAATAGTCTTGGACCTCAAAAATGCTTTCCACGGAAAACTATTCACAAAATCCTGATGAAAGGTAGAGCTCCACCCCAGTTTATCTGAATAGCCTCGGACTCTCCAAATTACTATTCGACGAAGGCTTACAGATACTGATGACCCATTACAGTGGATCTCTGCCTCCGATTAAGTGTTAAGCTAAAGTACTTATCGCCAAAGATGCGATGGCTAGTCTATCTCAATGACTCGGAAATTGTTGTGAAGGCACGTAATGCGCAAACGTTGGACATTGCGGCTAACAACGCTATAGATACTTTTCTCTAGGCATTAGAGAAAACGGCCGCGAATCGCACCGGCGAAAAGTGAAGCTATTCTACTGATCGAAAAAGGAAATATCCAGCAATAGACCTAAAACTAAATGGAAACTAACTCAGATTGGGTAAAACCGCCACGTATTTGATACCGCCTGATCTACCTCACCCTAAATGGGCAGCCACTTCGGCGAAGAAAATGCGGGCGACCTAACAAGAATCCTTCTTACAGGCCGAAAAAGGGAGAGAAGGTTACTGGTGTGAGTGGCGAAGTTCATTATATTTTTTGGAGCACTAGTTTGGATCAAGACGACGCTGGAAACAGCCCCTGGAAGGGCATTGTCAAGAAGCGCATAGAGAGGAGCCGTTTTTAGGACCAAATTAGGATAAAGGACAGATAGTGCGCTGCAGTTCTGGTGCGGGCTAACTCCGACCCTGGGATCTGAATACAAAAAAGGAAAATGTCGGTTAAACGATTGGAGAAACAAAGCGTGGAAAGGCAGTAAACCCAACATGAATAGTAAATAAAAAGAGAATACATACCAGGAGTCGCACAGAGTGTTACAGTATGATATATAATGCAGTTAATTAAAAATTGAAAGGCCAGAGAGTGACCTAGCGTTTTACATGGTAGCATGAGTCAGCTTCTTACTGGTCATGGGAAATTCCAGGTCTATACGCGCAGGATTAAGTGAACGGCACCGGCAATGTGTGCATTGCCTAGCATTGCAATTGCTAAGTTGGAATATCGGGTGACGCGGAACATAGTATGTTCGACTGCTGTACCCTCGATATTCAGACGCTTTCTTACAGAGGTGTGGGCGGAAACGGAAGTATGATAAACAGATCTGTGAATCCGAGAAAACCTGGTAGAAAGGATGGAAACCACCGATAAATCTTGGACAGAAAAGACGTTTAGAGAGAGCAGAAAAGGTCCAGCTTGAAAAACTATCGCGAGGATATTGCGCTGGAAATGGTGTTACAGGGTCGCATTTAGTGGAAATACGAAAGAAGATGCGCTTCCGTACGGTACTAAGCTCGTCTAAAGAAATAGGAAACCCGACCGGGAAGACTCTGGCCAACCCGAAGTAGTATTCCACGAAAATCAGGCTCGGTGGTTCTATCCGTTTGGAAGAAAAACAAAGGAAGTTTTAGTGGGTGCAAGAAACCAAAATGATATTTGATGATATTTTTTCCCTGAAAAATAAAGGTGCAATTGTTGCTTCGTTTTGTGTCGCCTGGATCGCCTCTCGCAAACATACAGAAAACGAATTGCTAAACCTGAAAAGAACCTGTCCTTACCTGAAATGAGCAATAGCGCTTTGAACGCTGACAAATTGATCGGACTATCTTAATCTAAAGATTGGATCCTATTCCATTTCTAAAGCGCGACACAACTAGTAAGAAATGATTTTAATAATTTCGCCTTTCCGTAATTTTCAAATTCGAGATTTCTGACTGCAAAGAGCAGATCAAATTTATTATTTAAATAATAAATCATAGAGTCGTATAAAAATTACTAAACCTTATTGTTTGGTCGAAATATATACATAGCAATGAATTGAGCTTCGGCATGAAGCTTTCTTAACTCCATGAGATCATCTGCAACATTTTATACATACACTATTTTATTATATATTTTATTAATTTCAACCCGCAACAGTTGTTTACTATAGCAACAGGGGAGTTCGACTGTACAGCAGCATTCATTTTTTAACGTCGTTACAAATTCTAGTGACTTCATTGGGTCTGTCATTGGCAGTATGAACAAGTAGGATAATTTTCAAATAATGGCTTTCCTGAAATTTCTGTTAATTGGACATTGAAATCGCCTACATGTGCCAACTATTAACAGTACTACATCAGGTAATAAAATAATGAATTTAGTTCAAACATATTAGCCTCACATGTAGAATGTGAATGACTATATACGAAACCATCAGATCATTTTTTCAAAACCTTCCACAACATAAATTATTTGAATATCAAAAGATTGTTTTAAGCGAGTCGAGAAAAACCGAATTGAGAGGATGCAATAGCGAACATGATTAGTGAGGCGTCAAATATTGAAGTAAAAGTAAATTAAATCAAACCAATGGGTGATAAATTCTCCACAAACGTTTCCTCTAGCAACATGCCCACGTTTTCTCAAATATGCAGCCACTACGCTGTCCATTAAATTCATTCAGTCACACGATCTAGTAATAATTATCCTATGTAACTATCATTACACTATAAATATACAGGTTTAGTTTCATCTGTCACACAAGAAAAGCTAAGCTTGTTGTTACCTAACTTCCACCCCCTCGAAGCCTGTTAAACCAAAAAGCGGTTCTCCTGTTTGCGCTTTTGTTTTCTTATAAGTGTGACATGGATCTGCCGCGTTACTTCACAGATGTCTTTATAGTAGGGTTCCTGTGTTAGCCATAGCTTGTACAAGATACGGAAACAGGTGGACCCTTGGCATGAAGTTTTCGACAAGAACAGGTCCAGCTGCTTCAGCGCCTTCTACTTCCGCATAGATGTACTTGTGGTTGGCAGGATCCGCGCGAACGTCTGCTAGACCACCAGGTGTCATGACTAAGCCATTACCAGGATGTATTACTTCATACAGTTGGTGCGTAATAGGGTTCTCTATATAAAGTATGCTCGGTCGGCCAGGTGGAGGTGGAGGGGTTGGAGCCGGCGGAGGACTTCCTGGACGCTTACGACCCTGAGCCGCTAGAACTAAGGTAGCAGGTGGTAGCAGAGGCACTTTTTGGCCCTGTCGGTTTCTACGACGTTCAGTGAGCGACGGTGAAGGCGGAGGTGGCGACCGAACCTGCGGATCCTTTTCTGGCACTGTCCCATCGAAGAATGACACGGACTTAGCACGTGCCGCCTTTGGTTTGGCGGGCAGGCCCGTGTTAGACTTTGGCGGGCCCGTCGTCGATTCGGGAGAATCTTGCTGTGACACAGCCGATGATTGGCCAGCGCTACTAGGCGACGATGTTGATTCTGCAGCACAGACTGAAAAAAGAACGACACGAAAGAAAATGGCTGAATACACGACGAAACCTTATCGGTTCTTATATATAAGACTACAATACATTAATCAAAAACTGTTCTATAAAATATAATCCATCCTTATCATGTCTGCCCTCTTTTATGCAACCTGATATACCAACTCATTGAAGTTGGTATATAAGTTAGACCCAACCAACTTTCAACGTTCAAGCATATTTTCTGCAGAGCAGAAATAATGAAGCTAGCGTTAGCGTCGGATCCATATTACTAATTCGAAAATGCCAAATAACGTAGCTGTACTAGCATGTTCCTAAAACACAGAACAGAATTTTTACACGATATCTATGTGGCTACTTACAGCTAGTAAAAATAAAGTCTGTAGGTTGAACGATATTCAATATTTTGGTTTATTTCGCGGCTGCAACTTCGCTTGGATATACCTCTATCTATAGCGAAATAACCACACATTTTACATAAGTAAAAAAAATTCTACTTATGTTACATACGGTATCTATCCCCTAGAATACAAGTTGAATAATTGGCTTTATAAATAACTTCGCTTACACAAATTGTGTAGTGTAACTTGTTGTTTTAAAAATAATTGTTGAATTTGAAAGTATTTTTTGCCGAATATGCTCAACAAACTTATATAACTTCATATACTTTTTCCTGTAATTTGAGTAAAAACGCGCTAACGTACAACTTTGTATAGTAGTTGTGTCGGGACATACGTGTCACAGGCTTTATAACTATTAAATGTGTAAATCTCGAAATTAATGAACGAAATTAAGACTTATTAAAGTTATAGCAGGCTAGCCAGTAAGCCTTGTTACACAACCGACAATTGTGATTAGTATTGCTCACCTATGGGTACTTCGAGAAGATTGCCTGTGTAGGTAGCACCATCACTTTCAGAATGGCTAGCTGTAGGAGTTATTTCAATGAGATTTTTGTTATTCACTGGTTTTGTTAAATGATCTTCATGGTCACCTTCAAGGACGGCCATTCCCAGCACCCCTGTCGCCAATAGCTCATCTCCCAAAAATTCAGCTTCATCCACATCTCCCTGCCGAGCCATTTCTTCTTCTTCCAATTTATCCAATGTTGGAGAGAGCTTATCATCCTCCATAGCTACTATATGCTCTAGTGTTTTTATCGATTCAACACTTCGTCTTGAGACGATGCTCTCCACTGGCCGCACCCGATCAACCTAACATAGCAACAATAACAACAATGAGTCCCGAAACTGTGACAACAGCGGCACCTTTTATCATCAAAATTGTTTGCTAAATGAGATTATACGAAGTGTTTTGGCACCTCTTGACATAACATGACAATCAAAAAATGTTAAAAATGATATACAAATTGTTCATGTGCAACGTATTCGTCATACTATACTATTTTATGGAGATTTCCTATCAACTGGGCACAGTTAACGTGTGTTTTATAAAAGTATAAGCTCTTTTAGTGTGCAAAAAAAATGCAAAAGACTTACCAATGCAATAAGATCCTTTTGGTGGGCTAAATTTGCTGAAAACCTTAGAGGTGGTTCAGTGTTTGTACAACGAATACCGAAAATGGGGAAGCGCAGATGACGTTTAAAGGTGCGATCGACGACTGTCTCTACCTCGTCCTATTTAGCAGTTAACCGCAACAGAAATCACAGAAAAAAAACATGTCAAAGTTACTGGTTAGACATAGTCAGGAACGTCCAATATATTAGCTTATTATCATAGTGTAATATCAGTAACAATAATCATGTGTCCCTTTAACGAAGTGCTTACTATATCCAGCGCTCTCTGCAAATATCATAGAAATTATATGCAATGCTGATTTTCAAAAACTTTTCTATTAAGCCTTCGGCGACTATTAATGTTATGAGCTAAGGTGCGGCTCATAGCAAACTGATTAAGAACCTTAAGTCATTAGTTGGTAATCGCAGTACATTCATGAACGAATATTCTGTAACGACTGCCAATAAACTAAGTGAAATCATTGTTAAAAATGTCATTAACATTAACATGCTTATTGTTTGATTACTTTTAAAGTGTTTACATATATACACATAGATGAAGCAACTGGCAAGCTTCAAAAAAATGAAGTTCACTTATGCAAAAACAATGTGTACGAGGATGCCTGAAAGCACAGACAAATAACAATATGACATTTCGAATAACCCGCAAGGTCGTGAATAGTCAATGACTTTTTTCCATTGGGGTTCCCGAACAATGAAGAGGATGCATCTGAGATTGAAAAAAATGGGCGAATCAGGTCGGACGCATAGATTTAGACAACTCACGCCTGCGAAGAACGCGGCCTCTGCTTTAACCACACGCTGTTGTTGATCTGTTGTCTCTTCAGTTGATTCTCGGAGCCGCCGGTTCCGACTTTTCTTGTCTTTTTTCTTTTTCTTCTTGGCTTCATCCTTTTTTTTCGATCCGCCACTCTATAAGGCAGTTAACCGAAATATAGGGATGCCACTATGTCAGTAGAAGTACTGTCGTTTGGTCTTTGCTATTACGAAGTGCGTATGCAACACAAGCTTGGTATGAGGACTTGTATAAACCAAAAAACAGATATGGATGATTTGGCTTCAAATAGCCGCACATCACGGATCTTTTTTATGGATATACAAACTGTCCAAATCTGCATCATCACGTTTCTGATTTTACCTACACATAGATAAGGAAGAGGTGGCGGTCTTTTGGGTGCGTTAAGTGTGCAACAGATGTAATTTCTAACTGCGTGTAGCCGTACCTTTTCATTGCCGCTTGTAGCTTGTACATTTCCATCTACCGATTTCCCGGACCTAGAGCAAATGTCGTCAACGGGGATAGCACATTCTTGTTTGATCCCTTTTTCTGGTGAAAGATCATTTCCGGATTTCATCTTATCCAATTCAATTGATTTTCCCTGATCAGGTTTAGGCGACGCCATGGTCTTTGACTTAGTACTTAGCTCAGCATCCGTAGAGGTCTGAGCAGAAGTTGCAGGCAAGTTATTAATGACTTGCTGTTCGGTCGATATTGGAATTAATGTACTGGTCGCCTGCCCTGCAGTAGTTCCCGATGTTGCCGCCACAGCTTCCAATTCGCCGCTGACCTGCGGTGCTTGTATCTCCTTGAGCTGCTCGAAGTAAAGTGGATATGATTCTGCTCTTATTATATAATAATAGTAATAATAATAGTAATAATGAATTTTGTCAGAATATTATATGGGGAGGGAAGGATGTATCAAAATGTATTGAAAATGATATGCTAGAACTAGACTTTATACAAAGAGAAAACGTGTTCACAAAAATCATATAACTAGCTACGACGAGTGTAGCAGAACCCTGATTCACTTTACCGGTTTGAGTTAAAACAAAATTCACTTACCAGAGTTTTTAGGACCATCTCAAGTAGGCGCTCTTGTGCTACTGCCACAGGTCCGACAGCTACTTGCATTGCCTTGGCCAACTCCTGTAGTTTAGGATTCATTCCTGTGGGCTTATCGTTAGGTTTATCAGTCTCCTTATCGCCATCATCACCAACTTCAGTCTTTATTGTTTTGTTCTCCGTGAGAGATTTATCCATTGCCTCTGATTTGACTACGACAGATGAACGTCCTCGATCGTTAGCTTCGCGCTCCATCGAGCTCTCTGTTATTCCTTGACTTCGTTTTTTGTCATCATGCCTCTTAGCTGTCTGTGTATTTGAGTCTTCACTTTCTCGATTCTTTGAATCAGTTTTGTTTTTGTCAGTCCGTTTCTTAGTATCCTTCTCTTTGCTGGCAGGTTCTACGGTGTCGCTATTCCGCTCTCCTCGTAATTTGGTTTCTTTTCGGTTATCGAAGGCATCATTTGCTTCAAGTTCTGGATCCTTAGGTTTCTTATCTTCTTTTCTATTATTATTATCGGATCGCTCCTTCGAATCCACTTTGCATGGTGCTTTATGCATTCGATCATTCTGATTAAACTTAGAATCCTTCTTCGTTTTGTGTTCGGCTTCCCGAGCGCGTCTCTTCGCTTCCAGTTCCTCAAGTCGCTTCCGGTCGGCTTCCTGTTGTTCTCGCTTTCGCCTTTGGCGCTCCTCAACTTCTTTGGCTTTCAAATCGGCTTCGATCTGCTGTCTGATGGCCTCGTCCTCGAGCTCTTTCATACGCCGCTCTTCGGCCAACTTCTTTTCCTCTTCACGGCGCTTCTCTAGGTCCTCCTGAGAATTGTACAGCAATGTGTTTGCAATGAGAAAAAGGTCGTTTCTAACAGCTTAAGTAAACAGAGGGTACAGCCAACATTCAAACGGCTCTAGTAATCGAGTAATGCTAACGCTTCGAAGGTAAAAACAAAGTAGATTAAAGGCAATTTGTTTTGATGATGACCACATTAGTTATCGAAGCGTATACCCTTGGATTTAACAAATAAGGTAACGGAATCTTAGTCAACAATTTCTGATTAGACACTTCGTTCATATAGCATTGTTATTGCGCAGCTGTTCTAGCGGATCCACCGGACTTTTCCATGTTAAAAGTATTTTTGTTACACTTTCAGCGCTCTGGCAACTTCTGAACATCCATTTATCTGCAATTCGTAATCGGATATTCAATGTCTCTATCTACCGATAGTGGGATACGCTTGCCTACCAATATGGCCTTAGGGGCATAAAAATCACATGCATCTAATCGAAAAAATAGCCGGGCTGAAGCTGACATTGCATATTTTTCTGTTCAATTCAGAAAGTAATTAAGGAAATGCGATAAGGTATGACATTGTCATCAAGTGACCGGCCTGTATGCTTTGGATTACCGTGCCAACGGTCTATGAGTTTCGTAGGAAACTCAAGATGGCAGCACTATAGACTGTTTCACTTTTGGTTAGCGTTTCATAATAAAAAACGCGCTCGATGTCTATTATTATCTTTACTAGTATAACCTTATTAGTGTTATCATCACCTTACGTTTAAACGTACTCGACGTTATTATGGAAACTCGATTTTTCTCCAGAGCGACGCCAATGTTTCTCCGGACGGGTTTTTAGCTAAAGTTCCGCAAATAATATACTATACGAATTTTTAACCGGCCTATACTCAAATCATTTTCGCATTTTCAGTGGTTGGGTTATAGCTCCATAATATATTGAATGTGAGACGCTAGCTTAGAATTCAAGCTTTGCATTCGCGAAAAATGTTTCCAGTACAGCTTGGCGTTCTTGTCCTACGGATTCTGACACCTGGTCATCTTCTCGCTGGCCTTTAACATTTCAGTCCATATTCTTGAAACATTTGAACCATTCACGTACTGTGCTCTCACTTGAAAGTTTCTTGCCTAATGTTTTCAGTGTTATTCGATGATTCCCGCAGCGCTTTGGCATCTTTCGAGGCACAAAAATTTGACTACTAGGACTAAACTTTCAAAACTAAAACACGTTTCTTTTTAAACTAATTTCTTTTATAACACAATCAACCGGTTCTTGCTCACAAGTTTCGAAAAGACTGAAGTATTTATCAGCCAACCTTAGTGCGCTAGCAGCACATAAGTTCTATGTCTAAACTTTGAAGTCCACTGATTTTACTGATAACATCCTGAGTACTTATGACAAAGTTTACATGCTTATCGTCATAACGCTACTAACCTTCTTCTCCAAACCGTAATGTCCTTTGCAAAAAAACCCCACCATATTTCCCGGAATGAAATGATTGCGCGAAAATCGCCACAAAATACATTCCACCAACTCCAATGAACGTTATCCTTTCTATATCAAAAACAAAAATGCAAAAAGAATACGAACCTCTTCTGTGCCGAATGACAATTTTCGAAGCGCGTCCTTTCGATTCGTACTTTTGCCAGCCTTTACTATATTGCTATCCGCGTCTTGCTCTTTTTCTGTTTTGCCTGACGTACGCCCTTTAAGGGTTTCGAGCTTGACGGCGTTTGACCGGTTTTCTTTAAGATTAATGCTTTCTTCAACCTCATCAGCCGCGTCGAGCTTGACCCCGTTAGGCAAAACATCCCAGCGTCGGCGGCGTTCTTTCCGTTTGGCAACACTGCTATTTGCTTCGTTATCGGGAGACAGAGCCCGCTTAGCTACAACAACGGGCCTTTTAAAATAAACAAAAAAAAAACAAATAAAATAGACGAAATATTTATATGTTTCAAGTTATTGTACTTTAGAACACCGCTATTTCAAGTAGTAGTTCCATGGTTTTTGAGTCACACAATTTACGTTAATTAGCTTTGCTGAGCCAGCTTTAGTCTTGTGGTTTGTTCTCATAATGAGTAATGGGCGATGTCCCACGCTGAACCAGTGGGATACGCCAGTATGCGTATTAGATTGACACCTTGATTTTTGTAGAAGTTCGGAACAAATATATGATTTATAACTGCAGAATGATAGATACTTACCTCACGGGCGATGCTGCTGTTTGTTGAGCCACCTTCAAGGTTGCGCCACCTGACGAAAACGATTAAAACATTGTCATATGTCGTGTAATAAACAATAATGAATCACCATTAATAGAAATTTTTGATAATTGCATTATAGTCATACATTGTAAACCTTCATTCACTCTAACGCAAAACCTGGCTACCGCTATCTGAGGAACTTTCAATTTAAAACATTTCCACCATCTCTTTAACATGGATGCCCATTATTAACTATTTTAAGTGTTTTCTACATTGTCTTTAGGGATCTATAGCATTAGATCACAATGAATAGATAAGCTCAACTTAAAATTAAGACTTACGCAATTTGATGCTTCGGGTTGTTTTTGCCGAGGTTAAAATCTCTCCTTCTTCTATTCTGCAACATGAAATGTATCTTTACTTAATTAATTCTTTTCCCGCATTTGCTTGGCGTTACACCAGAAGACTTCGTTTCTCCGACAAAATAATTCTTATTAATTTCCTGGCATAATAAAGATTTTCGTACATTCGAATAGCCAATCTAAATTTAAATTAATATTGAAATCAAATGTTAACGAGTGGGAGTGTTTTGCATAGTACTTTGAAGTTTTGGCGAATCACTACCAACTAGTAAATGCCAATTTGTCACATATAGTGATGCTTCTACGGACATGTTCTGACTGAATCGGTCGTTTCATAATATTTCATTGTCTTTGGAATTGACGAGGTCTAGCTCCTTCATTTTGGCAACTCGGTCATTGACTAGTTAGTATGGTACCACTTCGATCTGAAAATGTTCCTTTTTATATCAGCAGTTCAAGTGCTTCTGTGGTACAATCGTAAAAAGCGTGGCGGAGTTAGCTCAAAGACTTGGACGAGCTTCACACCGAAATTTATAGCAAAAAAAGAAAAGTCTTTATCACAGTAAGAGGACATTATTTCAGAAGTCTTCCCTGTCGCCCTCTAACTTCCCTCATACATTTCCCGACTGCAGTGCCAATACAGTGACGAAATCACACCAGCGTACTGATACAACAACAAGGTATGCTTTGGTAATACTTTTTTGGAGGGCCAATAAAGTTTTTATCCGCTGGCATTCGAGACTTTGGGAGGGCCTAGATTTTGACTTGTAAACTTCCTCTAATAAATTCTACGATAAAACTACCCAAGGGTAAGATCTTTCATTCTAAAAGCTGTCGATGGACGTACAGAGAGGTAACGTAACTATCTTCAATAGTCATAATGTTTAGATGAAATTTAGAAGAAGGTGTTTAGAAAGAGATGTGTGTTTATTATATATGTTGGAAGATCACAATTGTAACACCAAAATAAATAACAGTTACATGAGATTATAAACGTGTTATAATATAATATATAATACATATAATATTATAGAAAAGTGGTTAATACAGCTCTTGATTTGACTTTTATGAAGACGTCGAACATGGTAGCCGTCGTAGTACTGAAAATATGGTAGGGGCGAAGGGAAGTTCAACACTAATAAATATAATACGTACCCAATAGTCGGACTACTCCGTGTGGGCAAATTTGAAGAAACGTCGCTGTCTTCTTGTGAGCTGTCATCGTTCAAAATGCTCGCCATCGTTGCGCCCGTTGAATTGTCATCATCACGAGGTAACGCCAGTTCTTCTTTTTCTGTATTAATCCGTTAAGAAGAGACAAATCACCGCCAACAATAAATAATTGTAGAAATGATTTAACCTTATTTCCTTTTGTATTGAATGTTCAATAATTGGTTAATCTTACTGGCCTTTGTCAATCAGTTTTTATGAGACGTGCCAGTTAGAATGAGTCATCAGAGATGGTGTACCAGGACAAGATTATTGCGATTTCGACTCAGCTTCAACTCGAAGTTACTTTTATTACATTAAGAAACCAAGACTATTAAATGTTTTGTCTTAATATTTGATCTGAACATTTCGCCCACTTGAATCAACAACCGATCTTTTTTATATTCAAAATAATAAACCGCACTTTAATTACACGTTTATCATATGAGAAAACATTTTTTTGTACCGTTATTATGAGAGTTAAGCCAAAACCGCCAAGGAACTACGTTATTTTTGACGCTGTCAGTCTTTTTGTTAACACGATCAAATCATGGTGTTTTTAATTAATACGCCTACTCTACGAACCTTCTCTACGTAATGCGTTCCTCATGTTGACAAGGTGACTAAAGTTGAATGTTTTGCTGTTCTGGTTCAATTCAATCTGGGCTTTTCGAGCCGCTAGTTTCTGCTCAAGAAGTTTTTTAACACGTTTCTTTGATTCCGGCACTGGCTGAGGAGTGGGCGGTAGCGGGGGAGTCTCTGGCCGCGCCACTGGCGGTGGTAGTGGAACGTATTCCGGAGAAGGGATCCGATATTTGGGTTGTGCTGATTCGCGGCATCGCTGCAACGCTTCCCCATAGATGCGACTCGCCATTTCGATGAGCGGGACACTACCAGGCGGCAATCGGGCTAGCGGAGTGCCCTCCTCATCGTGTAATGGCGTTAGTCGTTTAATTAGAGTGTGCAAACCTTCCGGAAATACAGGACCTTCTGGGTCGTCGAACAGTTCGAGATGAGGTAAGTCATCCATTGCGCCTGGTGGCGGCGGAGGCCACAGACGGCGTTTTACCATCTCTCTACACAGTAGGTTCGGGTGCGGGTTGGCAGCCAATGCTTCGAAAGCTTCTTTGGGCAACCCCATGTTAACCATCGTCTCAATGAAATAACATTTTACCTGTTTGAGATACACACGCCGTATTCAAATGTGCAACACACTTCAATTGCTGTTGAACATTATTACTTAAAACAGTGCGTGAAATTGTTCGTAAACAACACGAACTATTGGCCTTGCCGACTGCGTAAAGTAAACTGAGGACATAACGGGCACTCTCTGAGCTATGATCGTGGAGGTTTAGGCGATGTCCAACATAGGCATAAAAATTGTGTATCTTTATGTTTAGATACTTTTCATTATTCTGTACTTGAAACAAAATGTCCGATTTTTCTTTAATAATGCGATGTTAAGAAATTTCTGCCGCTGACGACAAATAATGCAACTAAAATAAATTTGCAATAAACGAATTGCATGGAGAGTACCTGAGAACCTTTAGAATTTACAATAAATACTATATTTCTCTACATTTTATATTATCCTTAAGTATATATAAATAAAGCAACATCTTGTGGAATCACAACAGTCCACAACAGTTGCAAATAGCGTTATTTGCATAAAGCCTAATGGTTGTACAACACAGTATTTTTGGTGGCGATCCGACAAAACAGAAAAAACAAATGACTGAAAAGCAAAACTGTCTTCTTTTTTTCCCTAAAACAAAAAGAAGTGCCCTATTTTAAGAAACATAACATTTTAAAAATAAAATTCTTAGTGAATTCTAGAAACATTTATTGAAAGGAGGATCATATTCGAAACTGTTAAATCTAGACTCCGTAATTCATTTAGTGCACTGTGTAATCACACAACCTTTTTCTACCTAACTTCGCTATATTTAATACCAATAAAGTTATTCTTGTATGTAAGCAACCCACCTTCCGCTGGGCAAGCTTCTTGCAAAGTTCATCGTCAAGAACAAATTTTGGAGGTGGCGGAAGTGGTTTTACAGCCGGTAGGTTATCCTTATTATCGCCCTTTTCAACTCCTGGTGGTAAGAGATCATCGGCCAATCCACGCAGTGGTGCACAGTCATCACTTTCTGGCTCCGATAGCGAATCGCCTATACTGTAGGGGGAATCGCTGCGTTTGATGGCCGCTGCGGCGAAATTCGGGATAGCGTTTGGTGGGGGTGGAGGCGCCCCAGGAGGCAACGGTGGCGTAGGGATTGATAGCAATTCATTGTCATCATCCGATTTGTTGTCGTCCGGATTGACGCCGGGTGGAAGAGGTTCGTCAGCATACGACGACATCGATTCTTAGCCCCAGCCGACTATCCCAGCCTTATTAATTCTTATGAGCTGTCCTCCGGAATCTTTGAAGAGGGGGCGTGCTGAAGCCTCAGCGATTGCAATATCCCACCCGGTGGGCTGGCAAAGAGAATGCAACAAAAACAAAACGAACAAGTTCAGCGATAATAACAGGAATTATTTCCATTATAAAAATAGGCAAAATCGGTGCCGTATCAAAACAACATTATGAAACTCGCTGTTCCAGTTACATGTACATGTTAGTACTAAAAAGACTCACAATACTATACAATTGCTAAATGACATGTTCGGACGTTGCATATGATTGATGTACAGCTTTGCGGACAGCCAAAGCACTGAAAAATTAGAAGGACTTTCCTATCGTGGAATCGATAAGTATTTCACGGTTGTATGACGGACGGCACAGTATTTGTGTTGGCAAATAAAATCGAGCAGAAGTAGCTTTCGTGAACAATAGAGCAGATCCCTAGTGCGCCTAAACTAACCTCACGTAACACAATCTTGATTTTATTTGCTCCCAATGCTGAGTGTTTTCCACACATGCAGGACACAACACAACAATCTACACCACTTTTTCTCAGAAGTAGCCGCACTCGTAAGGCTTGTTTACAAATTGAAAGTGGCAGTTCGATACAGCTTGTAGCTCCGTGTTCTGTGCAATACCCCGCTTAGAAAAAATAGCAAATCGGAACTACATAATGCATAATTTGGTGTACATGCATAATAAATAAAGCGTTAATATTTTTAAAATAACATCAAGACTTATTATTGGAAAGACCTCAATGAGACAAAACTCGACGTCGTAAAGTATAGATGATTTCACTCGGATCCAAGGTCGTCGTTTAACAGCTGATTTAAATCCACCGTTTGAGAGTAATTGGCGCAACTGATGATGACAGGCTGTGTACCAGACTAAAGAATTATAATTTCGATTTGGACTCATTAACTTTGAAATATTTATGATCTACTTTTAAACTGTGAATTAGCTTAATGCTTGTTTGAAGTGTAAAGATGGGAAGCGGAACATCAAAACATTCCAGCGATTATGAATCTGTGAACACTCCGATGCAACCTCAACGCCAATTGCCCTTCGATCCGAGATCTCCATCCGCTGGAATAAATCGCACTCCAATTATTGTAGGTTCTCCAAGCAGGGCCCAGTTTCATATTCAATTAAATTATTGATCTAATACTACCTTTGACTGTATTAAAATTCATTAACTTAGTCAATCTAAACTGAGCGACGCACAAAAATATCACCTTTCCCGGACACTGATTATGCTGATACTTCACTTTGTTATTTTTATATTTATCTACATACTTCATATTTTTTACGTTCTACATATAACTGGGTAACAAGTATTTACCTAGCATTGACTATTTTTCTTACACATAAGTGTGAATCTGTCTTATGACCCAGCTAACAAAGGATAGAGCATGCAATGGCAAGTTAAGTAATATACGGCACAGCGAAATATTTGAGTGCGGTAGCAGTAGTAGCCATTCACATACGGCTAGTTGTGTGGCCTATATACTGCTACATCAGTATCTTTTTTTTTAGATATTAAACAATATCGTTACCATGTCTTTGTGTACATAATACAGTCTGGTCGTTCACAACCCATCAGTGCAACCGAATTGAATCAATCAATCCAGCTAGAGATGCCTCTGTAAGACTTTAACAGTTACACTATTTAGAGTAGGGCTAGCTAATGACACTTTAATCCAGGCCTTTATTTCTCAGTTAGATTTGTATAATTATTCTAAGACCTAAATAGTGGCAACTTCCAGTTCGTAAATGTTTAATTAATGTATACTTACCGTTTCATCGTAAAAAACGACTGACGTACTGCTGGTTTCTATGTAATTTATACTTTCAGCAAGTGCATAAATAGTGAAACCTCTATTTTAATTAAAGTTTTTCATACCTGACAGTACCTCTCTAGGTACTCTGCTTAAAAACTTCTGGATTTTAGTTTCCACAGACGTAGTAATCTGACAAATTTTTATCTTTGCAAAATCAACAGGTTCCTGTAAGTCCAGATGAAGTGTGTACTACACCCGCTCGTCCCAAAAGCAAACTGTTGGATCCGCGATCACCTGCTGAGGCACTTATCCGCACACCAGTTCTTACGCCAATTAAATTTGACTTCAGCGAGCTTGAACAGGCTCTTAGGAACAGTTCAAACAAACCTCTTTATCAAATCCCAAAAGACAAGGTTACGAAAGAGATAAGTCCCTCACAGCTTATATTTACCACTCGTCCTGATTCAGACAGAGAAACTTTCGATTCAATAGCAGATATCGTTACGCAGCGTACACCACTTAGCACACCTACGAAGGTTCGCGGATTATCAACGACTACTCCACTAGCAGTTCGTTCTCCTAATATCGCTTGTCCACAGCCTGGGGTAGAAAACCTGCCCGTTAAAGGGCAATTAGGTTTTAAAGAAACCGAAAGTACGTCGATTAAGGTGACTTTGCATGGTAAAGCGAATCTCCGACAAATGGCTCACCATCAAAGTCACGCGCGTGTTAAGGGCAAAGGACAAAGACGACCTGGTGGAGTTCAGGATGAAAATAGTGCCAGACCGATTCATCTGTAAAGTTATAGTCAGTCAGAATTTTTTAGCTATACAGCGGCAATTTATATGAAAGGAAGATACGTAACTTTTTTTTGTTTATTGTGCTTTTTACTCATCAAGTATGCATAAAAATGCATTTATGGATTCGCCAAACGCTACTCGGGAATAGTTGCTACGCTTTAATAATTCCATGGTCAAAACATTAATCAGTGGTTTGTCAAAAAAAGCCTTACTTGAAGCTTCCCTAACAAGCGTCCAAAACGAAAAATATCCTTGATTAACACTAATATGCTTCAAGTAGCTACAGGTCTTGCAAACTAGTATATCGAATATTTCTTAAATAAGTGATATCATTTTCGAACTTAAACGAACTCTACCTACTAACAAAAGCATCGGTGTTGTTGGTAGGCCAATATTATTACCTTGTTTGCTTCCGTTTACCCAATACCTATTAAGCTGTTGAATTATATACAATTAATATTGTAATCCTTATCAGTGCTAAAGCTATTTTCTTTGACATCTCAGTGCAAGAAAACATTTAACGAACTTTGTATAGGAAGCAATATTGTCATTAGCTATTGATTTGGCAGTTAGCAAAGCAAACGTATTGCTTGAATTTCTATGCGTATATTTTTGCCAAAAGCAAATCGGAAAAGCCAATTTTCAAGAAACCTGTTTGTGAAAATTGCTTAATAATTGTGACAACGCCGCTGTTCTTGCTAACAAAAATAAAGAAATTATTTGAACTACTTGGTTTATATTAATTAAATAAAACATAATTATAGTAGTGATATTAAAGTCTAAATACCCGTTCGTTAATGCTGAATTTGCACAGTTCGAAATAAAAATTACATATTTACTTAGTTATGGAGAATGTCAACTGAATGCTTCTGCACCGGACATAGGCAAGTATAGAAGATGAGCTCAAGAAACTGATGCTTCCTCTCATTGTAAATAAAATTACAGTACCTATAGTAATTACCTGTATAAGCTCCAAAAGGTATTATATACCTACATACGCTTCTAAAAAGGTCTGTGTTCAATATTGTTTTTTGCATGCAACATATTTTAAAGAGAAAAAACAAATGAAAGACACAGACCAGATAACATTAGGGCATATAACTTAATTGCCTTATGCTTACTACTTATTTTCCCCTTTATTGCCCGCCACGAAAATGCTGCTCGCATATCATCGACCTCAAACGAATTGCCAGAACCTTGGCTGTAATTATGTATCTGTTTAACAATTGTTTTGGTTATTAATATTATCATTTATCTTCAGTAGTCCCAGCTACCCATTTGCATTATTTTTTTTCTCATTTGCATATAATGCCACCTTTGTCGTAATTACTTCAGTCACCATAATTAACATCAATAACTAATGTTGTCAATTAAGGTTCATCAACAATTTTCGTTGTGTTGTTGCGATTCGTCTTCTTTGTATTATCTATTAAAATATTATACATTTGATTGCGAAAAGTTTATCTTTTCATTTCGTTCTCTACGTCCCCACACTCTATTACATACACACACATGTTTCTGTGGCCGCTCATCATTCCATTCGAAGTACCGACTTTAATCGACCATCTCAAACGATGGCCCTTGACACAGCAACAGCGCCAAAGGCAACCAGGAGCACTAGAAATATTCATCACCCAGATGATGTTTATTAAGCATTTTGCTTAATCTGTAGCGCTTAAAAATGGTTAGACCCGATAGAAAATACAAGAAATCTGCAACAAAATGCTCATGTCCTCTGCTATTATAGAAACCACACTATAACTGTAAATCCGTTGTATATTACTCATTTGTTTGACTTTCTCGTTGTTTCGATTAGCAAGCTGGCCATATATTACGATAATTCTATCTGTAAAATTAATTTATCAGGGTTGTTGCCAAATAATTCTAATAATACCTTCAGTTATATTTTCTCGATCGTCCCCTGCTAGCCAATAATTTCATGTTAATAGCTTTACCAATATAAAAGCGAACTGAATATATTTTTCTGATGAACAGTGCTGATTGAGCTACCTTTTCAATCCCTCACTCAACGCTGCCATTGCTGTCGTTGCCTTTGTTGCCGCTTTCGCGGCTAACTGCTTTTCCTTGTTTCCGATAGGGATTTCTCATAAAGAACTAACGTGCCTTTGATGGTTATTTAGTCCATCTATCATGTCTCCATATTCGTTCCTCTATTCGGTCTTTACTACCACCTGCATTTATTGTCGTTTAAGTATCCGTTTTTTGTTATCTATTTCTTATTTTCCCACATCTTGCTTTTGTGTTCGGGTGCACGCCTATAGGTCCAATGTAGGATCCCTGCCTCAAGCGTATTTCTTACATCAAATTTTGAGTACTGTAAAAATATCTGCAATTTTTATGTCACCTTTTGTGTTGCCGTTGTTTTTGTTTGTGTAAATAGGTGTTCTATGTGGGTAATTTTATCTGAAGAATGTTTCATCGGTATTTCGAAACGAGCTATTATCGAGGAGTGACGTATTGTGAGCTTTGTACTCGAGGGTGTGGGTCATCGGAAGGTTGGCTACTCGACGTAAAGTCTCCATAATCTTCAAACGGACACCTTTATCAGATGCTGTGCGGTTCCACACTGAGATGATGTCCTCCTGGTTATATCTAAAATTGATAGCATACCAAAGGGGAAGAGTGACGTAAATTAAGTGTTCAACTATGAGTTCGAAAATAGCAACGAATACGAAGGTACATGGGAGCCATAGCCGCTTACCATTCTGTTAGGCTGAATTTGATACCGTGTGCCATAAGCAGTCTTTAAAAATTGAACAAATAATACCCGAGTTATTTAAATAGCCTACATTCAAGGAAACTTCCTTTGTATTACTTGAATCGACTAATCAAAAAAATAACGTTTCCCATTTATAAGCCATGGCAGCTGCTCTTACATAATGCAAAACAAACAACCCTGTCGACATTTTTTCCGAGACGCGCACTTCGTTTTTCTACTCTCTTATTCGTTTCCGACTGAATACATATAGAATGATCGACATTATGGATCAGGATTTAGCTTATATGCCTAACTCAGTCCTTAAAGACCGATAACTACATGAAAATTCCGCTGGTTGCAGCATATTTGGGGTATTCGAGTGCTATGAAAGGCGGGAGAATTTTGCATGCACAAAAAGCGAGCGGGATTTTCAACACTGATAGAGACGCAAAGTGTAAGGTATGTTACAACTGATTTTTCAACATTTAACGCACTTAAAAGTTGTTTTTTGCTGACAGTCATTAGCCTCACTTATGTGTCTACTTAGACTTTAGATGGGATTGATCGTTAAAAGCTTCCACAGACAAAAAGACACGGGCGTCGTCACGTAAGTAAGATTACTAATTGACTTTTTTGTATCTATTTCCTATTATATTATATATGATAATAATTTAATATCCTATATTAAAAGTATTTCCAACCATTTCCGAAATAAACCTAGGCTCGAAAACTATACACGCTCACGCATTTCTTCTTCAGTAAATGTAATGAACCAGCTTATTTACTAGCTACTGACCTCACAGACATGACTGCTCCACAAATTTCGTCACCAACTAGAAACTGTTCACCCAAAATGGCTAGTAACACATTCTCCCAGACGCGCGATGCCACACCTTTACGTAACCGAACAATCCATTTACCTCCATCGCGATTTGCCGGATCCTGTAGATTATTTTGATCAAGTTTTAATTTTACTTTAATGTAATTGTGCTAATAAGTAATTTGAAACACTAAAGACTAATGTAGTTATAGATCGCAATATTTTAATTATGGTAATAAATGAAGATAAGAGTCAACGCTGTCAAATATACGAGTAATGGAAGCATAATGATTGCCGAACTTGTTAATTTAAATGCATACGTAATATAGTAGTAGACACGTGTACCATTCATTAAAATTATTTAACTTGTAAAAACACGGTTACTTCGGCAAGGTGGGCACAAACCTTTTCATTCATATTTGTCTGTACTTAAAGCTGTTCCTATTATTCAAAGTGTCAGGGAGACGCAAGAATAATTTAAGCTTGTAGAACTACATTCGACACGCATCAAACAATAAATTCATGCGATCCTCCTGCATATAGTTAATGTTTGGCTACAGATGTCATGCTCAACTGTAACCTGTACATTGGTGTATTTACCTCCCGTATTGAAAAGGTAGCTGTTGACCAAAGCACGAAAATTACGAAAGCTACGAACAACATTGAATAGTAAAATTTGTGTATGCGTACCTCCCACATTGGTTTTACGCCATACTTGAAAAGGTGGTAGTCTGCGTGGCCTGTGAGTTCATTTGGAAAACGTAGATGGGTGTAGCACTTCCAAAACTTTTCCACAGAACGAAACGTAGCTAGAAGTTTAAGGGAATCTTCAAACTTCGGCATCGTCCCAGCTTGCTTAAACCCTGTTCGACGTGAGAACCACATCGAATACCCGTGTTCTAGCGGATGCTCCTCAGGTCCTACGTCTAACTAAAAAAGAGGATGAGGAAATATCAAACGAAGAGGGTCAAAATGAAAAGAAATACTCAACTCGGATTACGACATACCTATATGGTAAAAAGTGGCACCAAGGGACCTAGTGCTGCTAATATTAAATACACCTACAAAGGTACTGTGTTTCTGAAAAAAAACTTACATTTCGATTGTGACGAATGACTTCCAATGACTAAATATAATATAGGGTTTTTATTTACTTGTCAATGGAATATTTCATTTTAGATATATCAAAAATTTAATAGTTACACATGAAGAGTCAACTTGGCGAATCTGCTCGTCAACAAGGTCGAGTCGTGGGACATCGAGATCTCGTCCACCGAGTTGAGACGATGGCTGTTGTTGCGTATGGCTAGTTGAACGTATGGTTCCACCAAGGGGTTGGTTGTGACCACCCCCGTTTCCACCCGTAATGTTGTTTTCATTACTACTCGGAGACTGACCGTGTGATTGTTGCCAAGCTCCTACAACTGATGGACCACCGAGGAGACTGTGACTTCCACTCTCCTCGAGTCGTCTTCCATCATGGAGACGCATCTGATCGAGAGGTCTACGTAAAACAAAATCCAAAATATGCATGCTTCTGATTTTGAACAAGTGATCTATTGCCACCCTATTGGGATTTCCTAAGGATACTGCCACCCTATGCATTCTATATCGCGTACTGCAAAAACAGGTTGCTCAAGCTTAGGTAATTAGTCTAGTTCAAACGAGTTCAGCGGGGGCCAAGGAACATTTCTTCCTGTCATTTGAATTGAATAGTTTAGAAGACCAGCTCTTTCAAGTTTGAAGGAGCGATAACATAATAAAGAGATTAATCTGGATCTTGTGTAAATTCAAAAGGTAAGAATGTAGAGTTTGGAATCGTGCGCAAGATATATTCTCCATTTTATCAGCTTTGAAAAGCTATATTGGACTATTACAGACGAATCCGGTGAACTTTGACACTGAATAATTTTAAACTACGTGCCGTTAGCAGCGAAATTTGACTGATAAATACTCTAGTTTTCTACAGATTTGTCCAGTTTATGGCACATGAAATTATTTCAGAAAAAAAAAACATTTTAGTTTAAAAAATCAACGCTTAGTGGTAAGGTTTTTATTTCTTGAATGCCACAGCGCTGCGAAAATCCATCGACGATTTGTGAACACCACCGAGGTCAGTCAAGGAAAACTTATGCCAAAGTACGTGATTACTGTAAACCTTTTAAGGCACGGCACGTGATTATTGTAAGCCTTTTAAGAACGTAAATTAAAGTCTTGAAGGCCAGCGAAGAGATCAAATGTCCACACCGGAAGAACACATTGACGCAATCCAAGAGTCTTTTTACGGGTCTCTGTTGGCTTAAAGCAGCTTTTCATATGTAACGTGTTAATGAATTATAATAATACTGAATATGTGGAAATAGAAGATGGGTCATATGTACATTTACTCTAGGTTAGTTGGAAATACGCGTGATATTTCATGTGCAATTTGTTAAACTTTAATTAACGAAAGACTTGTCTGGAGCATATAATCGCCACAAACGAGACATATTTCAATTTTTAGTCCTATCCAGAAAGAGGATGGTGTTCACAAGGGCGAACCCGCCCTCTTCTTAGCCGAGAAAAATCGAGTTCTGTGGCATGTCGAATAGGTTTGGACGTCAGGTGGTTAGTAAGCGCAGGTGCTACTATGAAATACTCAGTGGAGGCGAAACAGTGAATTCTGTAAAGAGACTCATGGACCATTGGCGCGGCAATCAAAAGCACGTCCTCTCGATGATCAACGCCAGACTTCATTGCTGTTCTTCAATTACTTTTCGGATTGAGCAAGGGAATATAAAACGTTAGGTTCAACCCGCTTGGTCTTTCTATCCAAGTCCGTGTGATCACGCAGTTTTCCGTTCCCTAAAATAGGCAACCGGTAGTAAAGCATACTACACCTTGGATTTACTTTAAGAAGCCATAGAGAGAGAAATTACATATAAGAAGAGTATCTGGCTATCCAAAAACTGGCGAAACACTGGGACATGTGTGTAAAAAAATAAAACCGAATACCTCTAACACATATCGGAAAATTATTATTTCAGCCCAGCCAGTTCTACAGTTATTTAGTTTCAACGTACTCGTGATTCGCTTGTAACAGCATGATATTTGCCTTTTGCATTTTTTGTTAATCTAGACAAATCTTGTTATGCACGAAAAACAACAATTCAAGGAGGCACGCTTTTTTAGAATTAGCATTTGAAATAATCTAAATAAAATCGACATGGTCCGGAATAGTCTACTA
>NW_019211459.1:28189015-28273104 GCF_002443255.2 Varroa destructor
AATGCACTATTGTCTCAAAAGCATATTTACCATTTTGTTTATATAGCTTGCCATTTGCGTCGATTACTCAGACGGCATTCGGTACACTTCACGTAATAATTTGCGACTCGAAAGCGCACCTCACCTTCTAACTTTCTATTGTCGAAGCAGTTGCGCTCCAGCTTGAGATCATTAATATGTCGCAGTAAAAAATTTCATAAATTGACATAGACAAATTGCGCGTTATGAAACAAGAGTTGCTGGGAATATGTGGCGGACTCGAGATATACTGCCAACCATACTCATCAAGCGAGTTCATTCCTAGCGTTTCACTTTCAGAACATCTTGTATTGCTATACGTTTTTCAATGTCGTATAACAGCTGAATACATCAAGATCACAGTATGGTTTGCAATACATCTCATTGCTTTGCACGCAATAGGAAATTTTTATTTTGAAGCGGCAACAGCATCCATTTTCGCTCACATTCAGTTTGGTTTAACAAACGTAAGAATTACACCATAAAGACATTTTCATTTATAACATGTGTCTGCATAAAATCCGTACCTCACGCACACAGCGGAAAACGTTAAACTGCATACGTATGTGCAGGGGTATTCGTTAAACAACAAAATATAAAATGTCGTGATTGATAATAAAGCGAGTGAGTCATAATAGTTAGCCTAAAAATGTAATAATTAGTATTAAATGCATCTAAGAGACTGTATGAATCAATTTCATGGGTTTTACAAGCTTCTAATACAACAGAAAACATACGGACAATGTTTTATAGTACTGGAGTGATACGTTCATGTTTTTTGTACACTTAATGGCAGGCAAAGTCTACGGATGACTTAGATAACTTTAAGCATATACCATGTTCAATCCCACACAATCTATTCTACTTGGCACACTATTTCGACTCAATTCCATCCGGGTCGCAACAAACTAAATTAGTATTTTCCAAACAATTCGAATACTCACCTGTATAGAACTGTTTAGTTTATAATCATTGTGATAACAACCCTGATAACTATACCTACTTATTTGAGCAGTTCAAGCATTTTTTTACTTGACAGTATCAAACTTCTACAGACTCCTAACGAATTATGTATTTCGAAGGTAAATCCGAACTTATTACAAAAATGTAGCTTTAACTAACAATACTTGTCTAACCGCACGCATAAGGCTCATCTGTTGCAGCTCATTATGAATATTGCGCCTTGTACACATCAAAGCCCCACAAAAAGAGTGCGCGATACCCTCAATATATGAGCCACCAGCAACATATGTCAATTTGTTAATAACCTATAATACATGCCACATAATCCCTGTCCAATTCCTGTGAGTGCCACTACAATTAATTAAACTGGACCCATAATAACTTGTACTGCCTGTTCTAGATTCCATCCGGTTGTTTCCAAGACTGCTTTCGTCTCTGCAAATGGTATTTTAGCTACAGGCGTTTCTCCACGTGACAGCAGCCATCGAAGGCGCGCCAGTTTTATTGCTTTGTGTACATTCCACCCTGCCACGTTTAACGCATCGAGACAATCTTCCGCAGGCAGGTTTTCGTTGGCTAGCACCTTCTGCATAATGTGTACTTCGTCTGAGTCTGCACCGCGTTCTCGCCCTTGAGTGCGTTTGGCAGCAGCGCGAGGTGCACTAAAATCAAGAAGATCTTCACAACTAACGTGACGGTCGAGTTTTTTCTTAGGTTTAGCGCCCAACTCACTATATTCTACAGCAAAATCAACAGCATCTGTAGAAATTTCCACATCAGGCACCGATGACCTGCCAGTCGGGAGTGCGCAGCAGGTTGCTTGCAGCGTTCTCATTAGTGATTCGTGTCCCAATGAATGAGCTTCTGGCTTACAAGGAAGACTCTCTGATGACCTGAAGCATTTAAGAGTCCTTGGTAAAGATTCACTACTTCTTGAAGGCATGTTCGCCAGATTTGTCGGCCCCAAGAATTCGGGTGTAGGACGTAACCTGGGCAAAGTCTGTGACATGCTCCTGGACTCAAGATGCTTTGACTCTGATGACCTTGAAAGAGTGTCATTATTGTTGGCGTCTTGAAGCTCATAGCCGGGTAATATTAAGGGATGAATTCGTCTGTGGTGTCGCAGGGTGGCGGGATTGGCAACGGCAACTTTTGGCTTCGGCGGCAAAGGAGGAGGAATATCTTCCGTAAATCCACTAGGTGTTAGTGTTGAGAAACCTGATCCAGAAACCCAATCCATTGGTGGACTTTCCTCAAGACTGCAGCCGATTTCACCCTTCTCAACAAGAGCAGAGTATACGTCATTGACTTCCCTGGGCAAAGCCTCCTGAAGCGGTTTACTGTTGTCGAGCATTTCAGAAAAGTGCTTCTTGTCCTGTTGGGATGATTTCGTATTGAAAATAAAGAAGCGGGGGCCATTATGTTTTCTGGTAGGAGTGGCCAAAGGACTATTTTGTTGAGCTTGTTGAAGTGTACGGCTCGCCATCTCCTTCGCCATGTGGATAGCAGTATCCAAGGCTTGCTCATCTGTCGGTGAGATAGGCTTAACAATGTGACCCGGACTTCGGCTTTTTATTAATGGTCGAGTATCCATGACAGTTGAGGCCGATGAAGTACTGCCTTCCTTGGCTTGCCAGCCACTGCCTGCAACACGTACCCCTAGTGTTCCTGATTCCGTTTCCTCTAGGCCACGGAACACCTAAAATAACAACTCGAGTGCATGAAACATATAGTACCTAAGTAATAATCGATATAAAATACCGCATAAATCCGTATTTCAGCAAACCAGTCTAGTTATCTCTTCGTTTTAAAGGCCACGTAGTTAGGGGATAACTATTGTAAGCTGGTGTGCGAGATCTGTTGCAAAGAGTTGCAGCATTTCTAAATTTAAAAAAATTCTCACTGATATTTTTCTGAACATCAGAATCTAAACATAGTCTCATATCTATAAACTTATAAACAAGACAAACATTCTTATTCTAAAACCTATTTTAAGACCAAAATGTTTGTTTCAGGCTGTCTGCAGCAGAGTAGGCGTAGCACTGTCTATGTACTACAAATGGCATTAAAGTGAAACTAAAGGGAAATGGGTATGCACAGGTATGTATTACAGTTAATGTTGAATTTTTTTTCGTTCGTAGAAGCTATCCAGTAGTACATACTTTGCTACTTTATTTCCAGCAAATTAAAAACGCACATAAGTCTCTGGATAAGCAAAAAATACTGATGGTAAATCATACAGTAAATCCGGCTGAATATACTCACATCGTCACATAGGGGCGGACCTATATCAAATGGACTGAGGTCATCGTCGCTGATTTCATGGTATTCATGACGTACTGATGGACATGCAACTGTTGCTGCTGTTGTTTGTGCAGTCAGAGCCACTTCTACTGAACTTGGTGCATTGAGCTGACTAAATGGAGGTGTGTGTACAGTATCCTCTGTGAGTGACTGGCGGAGCAGAGGAGTCATATCCGAACTTGAATCTCTTTGAGGACGACGCGTTTTTGGCTTGCTTTGTCGGCCGTTACCTTCCGCCCGCTCTAGGGAAGGCGATCGTGGTTGATTAAGATTAAGGAATGGGGCTGTCGCAGAAGCGCGGAAGTAACCAACACTTCCACGACAAAATCCCTTCCAGAGCTCTGGAGTACTCTTGTCCAGTACAGTAATGAGATCTCCTTGCTGGAAAAAAAGAGCGTCGCGCTGTGGGCGGGGAGTATTTTGCGAATTACGCCGAGCCTGCACCTGATCGGGCAGAGAGTTGGACATAAATCCTACCAATTGAGTAAAACTAGGCCTGTGACTAGGCTCATGAGCCCAACAATTTAGCATAATAGCAAAGATATTTCGCGGGCAGGCATCTGGGATCTCCAAGCGTTGACAATTAGGTTCATCGATAATGGCTAAAATCTGATGCCCACTAAATTCTCGCCATGGCTGTTGACCAAAGCTAAACAATTCCCAAAGAGTAACCCCAAACGCCCATGCATCACTAGCAGATGTGAACTTCAGAAAATTAATTGATTCCGGTGCACACCAGGCAATTGGGAGCTTTAGATTAGCGTTAAAGTTAGTCTGATAATAATCCTTCCCAACGCCAAGAGCTCGCGATAATCCAAAATCGCTGATCTTAACAAGGTCGCGCGCAAACACTAGTACGTTTCTCGCAGCAAGATCCCGATGAATCATCCGTCTACTCTCAAGGTATGCCATTCCTTTTGCTATCTGCAAGCCGAAGGTACAGAGTGTCCGTGGACAGAAATGCAAGGCAAGACCAGGCTCTTTGAGGCATTCCAGAAGCGAGCGAAAAGGCGCGAGTTCAGTGACAAGTAGAAGATCTCGGCCACTGTGTACCACACCATGTAGTTTGACAATGTTTGGATGAGAAATACTGTGCAAAATAGCAGCTTCTTTGAGGAAGTCCTGAGCATTTGAATGTAGCCTTTCGTGAGCCAAACACTTAACTGCAACATGCACTCTGTGTTGTTGATTCATCCAAACTCCTTGACGTACTACCCCAAACTCCCCAGCACCCAGCTGCTCGCTAAGAATGATGTGCGAGCGTGGAATAAGGTGTTGCTGGGGTTGCGGTTGTGGGGAACCACTTGTCCTCAAAAGCTCGCTTTCACCCATTACTCCATCAAACTCGGCTGACTCCCTGCGGTCCATCGGCATCAACTGCTTACCCATTAGGAATTGGCGAATTTTTCCAAGATATCCTGTGTTGCTGAAGTGTTTATCGACATATCTACGTAACCGGCGCTGCTCGGTTTTAGTCATACCCAACTCACGAAGGTGGCGATCGTCGAGTAGCTTAAGTTGCTCAGGAAAGTAAACCTGAAGGCCGAGAATTCCCGCGCGAAGGTGCTCGTAGTAGTCAGCGAGCTCGGCTTCTACTAGCAACTCGTAAAGCGTCGGGCTTGGATCTGTTGAGCTCATAGTCACCACGAGCCTGGCCGTCGTTGTTGCGAAAGCATCACACTGCTGGCGCATGGGGTCGCTTAGGTCCAATGATCCCTCTACAGCTTGACGCTCTTAAAACACCTACTCTCCACCATATCAGCGCCAAACACTTACGCCTGCTATTACCATTTGACTACACTCACCACACAACGATGAAAACGTTGTCGGCGCATTTGTCCACTTAAAAAAATGCTATGACAACTATTCCCTGGGGAAATCTAGTATGGGCCTTCCGGGCTCTGTTGACGCTGCTTACAGCGACCTCACTCGACCCAGTAAGATTGACTAACCCACCGAACGACAGCCAGACAGCCAAACAGCGACAGCTAAAACGACAACAGCGACGGGAGCGGCAATACTAGGAAAGCCAAAGAGCAGCACCAACACCAAATGGAAGAAGCACACCTCATAGCTGTTAACCAATCAGTCAACAAACAAACGAAGAAGCCAACAAAAGCTAGCAGACGACTTCTCATATCGAGCCAGTCAGAGTACTTTGTGCATTGACATTGTGGCTTCTTGATGCTGGCTGAAACTGGGTTGTTCTCACCATATTTGGAGACGGCTGCGCCCTCTTGTGGCATTTCAATGAAACCCAACGTCACGAAAACTGTAGCTCTTCTCGAATGACAAAGGGACGTGTCAGCTTCTCTAGTCCCGTTATGACCGTCCTGATGGTTGCCTATCAAGAACATCTTTGAAATAATAAATTAAAACGATATGAATTGTTTAAATACAAAACATATATATATCAGTCATTTAAATTAATTTCCAATATTTCAAAAGTACAAAAATGGTAAAGCTGTTTATTATAAAGATTTTTATAAGCTAACATTTTAAATAGAAGAGATTCGAATTTTACTGCATTTGAAATGTGTGTAATGAACGCTGTATTTAGTTTTTTACGGACAAAACTAATAAACCAATATAATAGACCATTTTGTCTCTCTATTTCTCATCTATCAATGACACGGTTGTTGAAAGCAGTGTGCTCGAACTGTAACTAATATAAGTTAATCAAATCAGGTATCAGAATTTATTACGAATACATTAGTGAGAGCTACCGATACCAGGTTACCAATGTAAATACAAGTCTAATAGCAATTTAATCATAGAAATTACCAATTTTGTTCCAGTAATGTGTCTCTACAGGGTTTGACTGTCTCTCAACAGTACCGAGGACCTACAATCTTCAGCTTTCTAATTGTTTCCACATTTCATAAGCATGAAAATACCGGAAATTCGAATTACGGATCATATCAATATAATAACATCTTGTCGACGACGGTGTCTTAAGACACATGCAAACAACACTGTTTCGCAAGAAGTAGTTTGTAAAATCATAATTATGGACATATACGCGATATGTATATATCAGAATTACTTATCAATATCGCGAAACAATTGGCGCGGATTCCTCGAGCTCCGCTTTTTTTTGTATTCATGAGGCGTACATAATGAAACCAGCCATTTTGCGCTGTGTTTTCATAACAAACCAACTATAGTCTTTTCTGTCCGAAAGTAAGCTGTGTAGTACTGTGAATCTCAAAAGATGGATTTTCAACATTTATTATATAAAGATGTTCGCCTAGGTCAAAATGTTGCTCAAGCTGTTCGGAACGAATGTCTGCGCTAAGAGCTCGCGATCGCTGAACGAACTGCTCTAGAGTAGTTTTCGAGGTTCAAAGATGGTAAGTTAGATTTTGCACGAAACGATGCGCCTTGTTTTGGTAAGCTGTCCAAGATCGACGACGATTGCTTGAGAACATTCCTGGAAGAATATAGTCATCAATGGAGCTCACAATTTTTTATCATCTTTACTCCATAGAGTTCACTCAGAAAATTGGCATTTGGGCTTTCCACGCCCTGACAAAACAGCTTAATATTGGAGCTCAGCACCTTGCCCTGTGTCGAGTCATATGTCCGAATTTTATTCCCTCAATAATACAACATCAAGACATAGGTCTTCGTAGACTGTAGACTGCAAAAGTAAAGATTCAATCACGGATCAACCGTACAGTAGAGCAATTTTAAGTAACACAAAATTCAATGATCTGTATTAACCAATATTTATTAGTTATTGAATAAGCACTAGTCAAAAGAACACAACGAATTTTAGAATAAATTTACGTTTTATTTCCAAATGCTTCTAGTCATAGCTTCTTCTGACAAACGACTTAAACTGTCAGGATATATATGAGGTAACGAGATCGAATGTTATTATATATTGTGCCACGTGCTGAACATGAAAGACATTGTATACTCATGTTTACATCAGAATAAGTGCCATTCATATCCTTGCAAATCTCAAGGTTAGAATTTTACAATAAACATGTATGAGCACATAAGTAATTATAACCAATCTAGTTAACATATAGAAATGTCATAACGCGTAGTGTTTACTATGAAGTTAAATTAGCATTAATGTGGTACAATCTCAAATCACTTTAGTATAATACGGCAATGTTACACTTAATATTTAAACTCTCTGGGGGTTTACGGTGCGCCCAAAAGGAAACGACTTTTTGCAGAATTAAAGCTACATATAGGACAGGTCTTTCAGACAGTAGCAGAATTCAAAGAAAATTCATTTTAACATCGTGACCTGGATTGGCTCAGTTTTCTTTGTGATAATAATGATCGTAACATGACAGCTGTAATTATTACCCTTCACTTGATGCTAAAAATTACTTTTTTTCAAAACCACTGATTTCACATTAAATAGTAACAAGTACAACTAAAAAGTAATATGATAAAGAAATACACCACTTACCATCAAATTAACCACTTAAAGCTTAAACTAAAACTTAACTGGCGGTATTTTACATCATAAATACCTAGTATAATCAAATAATAACAAGAAATTCTTTTATCGACTTATCGCGTAGACTTCTAGGTTACTGGTTAGTAGTGACATGGAAAACTGTGGTGTGTGGAAAATGACGTAGCCTTTTGGCCTTCATATGATTGGCTTCCTACTATGAGATCCTATAAACAAAATTGTATTTTTAATGGACTTGCGTATTTTTTCTTACAATCTATACAAAAAATATAATGAAAGATCTGAATAATTTCGCATAGAGACAACATATCTAAACCTTAAAAATCAGCAAGTATTTTAAAGGAAATCTTTATTAAAGCTGTTATTCTCTGGCATCGTGTAGGCTGTCGACGAATGCACTCATGATTTATTAAATTGTAGACATTTCATCAGATAGGATACAGTAATAGATAATGAAGCTACGGTGGCCTTCAGTATTTTTTTGTTTTCAGTTTTTTTTTTAATATTGAGATACAAGCAAGCTTTTTAAGAATATGTACAAAATGTATGAAATTATTTCAGATAGAGGAACTGCCAAAAAATTCCTCTAAGATCGAATCTTTAAAAAAGAAAACGAGTAAGAAAATCAGAATTTGGATAAGCTAATAATTTAAAATCAAAAACAGGATCGACGCTACAACGTGCAGATTCATTCTTATTGAAGCAGTATAAAACTAAATAAAACTTTGGTCTTCAACTAATTATACAGTATTATTGCACGCTTCTAGACTGTACAAAAACAAGTTGTTTAAACTTATCCGTAGACCACACTTCTATACTCTAAATATATACGATGATTATCTCCTTATCATGGCTGAGTTGCAAATAATTCGCTTATAGGGAACCGAAGTAACGCACCTCGGAATTAATAGTTGCAATCCAACAAATCTTGCGGCGATTCTGCCTATTCTTGTAATCCCAAAGCTGCCCCTACGCACTATGCGGTACTTCATCCGTTATAGAAATTGAATGATGCCAAATGTTTCAGTTTTATTGAAAAATCGATTATCGAATCAATGCCACTACAGAAAAAGTAGCAAATTTTCTGTATTAAAAAAGTAACATAGATGTACGCAAGCAGTGCGAACATACATCTCCTTGCGTGCAGCCCATCTGTTGACATGAATGATCTAATGTAAATATTATCCTTTTCTCAACTTGGGACTTCGTGAAATGTTTGTGAAAATGTTCATTTTTCCTCTGACTTGGTGAACTATTATCTATCCATGAAGAGGTCGTCACCATCAGCCCAATCCAGATCCTCATCCTCACCTGGGCCTTCTTTAAATAAATGATGAAAGCGCTCAAACAGTAACTCTTTACCATATTCGTACAATTCTACATCTAAACGATTCGCTTGTCGAATAGCCGTTTCCGTTTGGGCTGACCACCAGCTGTTGCTACTACTCGCGCTGTTTCTAAGGTAATTGGAGAGACGATTAAAACGACGGTGCGGTCTTGATTGGAAATGAACCCCGAAGACCGCTTCAAACATCCGCTGAGAAACGTTTGGAAATTCGGCAATACCAAAAAACGCCATTTGTTGCAGGTTGTTCTTCGCACTGTGCAGTAGGATCATATCTCGTTGTGTCTGGCCGTAGAATGGAAAATAAGCATGATTAGAAAACGTACAACGACATTAGCACTAATATAAATACCACGTCTGTCTAAAAGCGAATGCACTTTTATCCATTGATAATTTCAATGTAGTTAGCAAATTTTTCATTGTTGCTATAAGTTCACCCTTTGTAAAAAAAAACTTGTAAAAACAGGGTTAGATATCAAATACGCGTCTGGGAAGGAAAATAAAGGTGTTAAGATAAAGATGCCTAACAACAGAACTAATACAATAGTACTGTAAGATCTCATATATTTTTTCACATTATAATAACTTACCTGATTCATTGAGGTATCGTAACAATTAACAAGGCGTAGATCCGCAAGCATCCTTGTCTGCCTGTTAAGTGCAAGGTTATCTGTACAGGAGGCAAATTCTTCAAGTGTTACCGATGCAGGGTCTTTTCCCTCGAAACAATCCCGCACATCAGGTAGTAAATGCTCGCGTCCCCCACAAAGAAGTCGTGAAGGCCTCGGACCCCGTTTCTCTACAAATCGTAGCCACTCGCTATGAAAACGCCGAACAGGTTCACGGAGAATGCTGATATACAAATACCTGTGAAGATAAAACGCGTAAAGTATTAGAAAATTCACAATGTTATACCCATATCTTCACAACTCTAAGTTGAGAACACTATCTCTTCAGAACAAGGGCACAGCAGATGAAATAATGATTGTGATGATTCACTCACCTTCTCACGAGCGAGTACAAACTAAGTGTGAATATCATTATACAATTCAGTTAATACATAGAAAAAAAACGAGCTGAGGTGGGACTGATTTGAATCAAGACACCGCAAATATCTTTTTTAAATTGAATCCTGGGTGAACTGCAGAAACTCTATAATGGCAAAAAGCAAAGCCAAGACGAAATCACCAGTTGATCTTGAGCTACGCAAATTCTGTTTGTTCCTATTCGCCGTAAATTTTTTTATTGTTATTTTCTTGTCACTCGATAACGTATCGTAGTTTGAATGTATAATCAATGGCAGCTAAGCCGTGTGTTTTTCTAATTTGCAGTGGTATATGTATTTCAATTTATTTAGTTCATATACTTTTTTCTTAAATTTAGGTTACTCGATGAGTTAGCGTTGAAACAGCCGTGGCTGGACAGTTGAGACGAGCGTTCCAGCCCACCTTTTAATTTTATACGTCACAATCAGCGCTAAACTGGCACTAAAGTTCTTATAGTATCATAGTCATATTGCTCTGTGTAGTGGTCTAAATCATAAATGGATTGTACATATAAAATACGAGACATTACTATCCTCGTTTGTAAGCCAGACTTAATTTGGTATGTTTGCACGGATAACCTTGTAATGACAGGTCTGCTGTCAGCACATCATAGCAGGGTTCAACTTCCTTTGTTTTTACTCTCTCAAGTTTGCTAATTTCTTTATAAAATAACAAGCCCGAAAGCGCTGCCATAGTCAACATTGAATCTTAACAAGCTGTTCCTACCTTACTTCTTTGTAAATCAAGTTTTCGCTTTAAAGTAAAAGTAGCTCGTTGGCACCGGAAATAGAGAATCCCTACAGCCAGCACTTAATGATATAGGTTAGGGTATGACAATGAAGTTCTTTTAAGCATGGAATCGTGAGAGTAAAGACCAGTAAAGCAGAAAAGATGGGACTCCATGCGTAAATACAATAATTTTTTCGCCACCAGAAGAAAAATTACCAGTAAAGTACTTAATTACATGTAGAAGGTTAAACTGTGGCTTGAAGAGTACGGCAACAATGCAGTTTCTATGCGCGTATGCCTGTGTTGTAGATAAAAAGAGTGCCCGAAAATTAGACAAGCACCAACTCGGCGAGAGACGACTGGTCCCGTGAGTTTCTCAAAAGAAACCTAGAATTAAGTATACTAGTGTCAGATGCCACGAGCTTCTCAAAAGACGGGTTGTCCATCACCAGTGAGACGAGCAGTAGCAAAGATTCAAGCACTTAACAAAGACAGTCAGTGTTAATAGGAACGAGACAACGAAGCTTATTCTTTCCATGGTACCCAGTAAATTTAAGCAGTCGACGTATGTTATTAATGAGAAGAGCGAAGTGTGATCTTTTGGCTTTAGTTTGCGATTGAAATATATACTGGATGATAATCAGTCTTAATTTACTTCACGGGGTGTCTCAACCTACCCAAACATTGGACTGAATTTTTGCAAAATTTAACATAACATACTTATGCGCATGTATTCAAACCAGACTGACACATATTAGTCAGATGACAGGGCTATAATATCAGACTTTTAATTAATGTATTTTGTACGCTAGATTTCATGGGTCCTCGAATTAAAATTACTTTATTTCAACCTATTTTCCCCTAAGTGTAAATAAAAGATTTATTCATTTACCTCCGTCTGCGGGGCTCTCCGTCTGCTTCATCTAGAACTCGATCAACGCAGCCTGTGAGCTGTGTCCAGTCAGCATGAACCCCACAAAGCCAACCCCCACTTAAACGGCTAAAAAGCCATGGAGTTTCGTCTGCTTTTCTTAAGCTGTCGTCCGCGTGACAACGGCACTTCTGTTTCCGGCTGTGGAATGAGTCGATTGGAATGAAGAAGATGGTTAAGATACTACAGATACCAGTACGCTTACTGCCCATGAATATCGCAATTATCCATCGTGCGCACTGTTAATTCACGGTTCTCTAAGTTGTATGCTGCCTTTGGTCAGCAGCTGTGTTATTCAGATGGTAATCCGTATGCGCCTACTATCAAAAGAAAAGTAAAGCACTGTTCTCTTTCAGAATAATAAGTAATGACAGAAAAAACACCATCTCTATAAATATAAAAAAAAAAGCAACAATAGAAGTACATATTATCCTCTTTTTACTTACCCGCTCTTTCTAGAACAGAGACACGGAGGCTTCTCCATAATATCAAGGTCTTCAATCATGTGTTTTTCAAAAAAGTTTGCTCCTGCATTCTGGATCTGAACAAAAACAATGACATCTTTTCCAGAAGACGGATCAAACCTGCTGGTTCCATCTCGAAATAGAAAATTATGAAAGCTATTCTCGATGCCGGATTCGCGTGCTCTGTAATATAAAAATGGTCCGTGGGCTGATTATATTTGTTTTTATTATAAACAACCTTTTGACTTATTCGAAGGAGAAAGTCTCTTATTCACAGAACAAGACTTCTACATTAAAAAAAATGTTCTTATTCAGCTCATAATAATCGCTCATCACTAATTTGGAAAATACTCTTTACACATAGGTTTAGTCGTACGTTTCATATAATTTTTAAAGATTGTGCATCGTATAGTTTTCACAAATCCCAGGCATAAAATTGAACGTTTCAGCATTATTTATGACATTTAAAATACAGAACTTGACTGGTACACATTAATATATATATATATACATGTATATATATATATATATGTATATATATATACAGCTAATTAAGAAGCGCCAAAAGAGTTGCCAATAGATTTCGCTTATTCTTGAAAAAATCAAAAGCTACTAACCGAAGATGAATCATAGGCTTTGTAGAATCAAATAGAGGTCCTTGGTACAAATTACCGATAAAGAGTCCAAAAAATAGAGCGGCGAATACTGCAATAAGAAGGGAACGACGCGTTTGCCCTCCTCCACGAGTGTGCGCCGTGTGAGGGGTCGTCGTTCGGACACAGCAAGCCTTCGTCACAGACTGATCAGTCGGAAAGCTAACTACAGGAACTTGGGATACTCTCGATTCCAACAACGACACCCCCAGTCCATACGAATCCATTGCTACAACTTTTGATTCAATTAGATTACCTACACATTTGTATCTCTTGTCAACACTTTATGTCGGGAAGAATCGCAGGGTAGTCTTTGGTAGGGAAGCTGCATTTGATACTTCATTCTTGAAGCGGTTGGTAAAACATGTTAGTATCATCCAGTAAGTAGATCTGTTCTTTCTTGCGCTGGGCTATCAAATTAAAATTAAAACCAATACACGAACTGCGCGAAACACATCAGATTATCTGCTATCAAACAAACAGGCCAATGTTGGAGCCCCCGACACCACTGGCACTCGTGGGCATTGGCACATATGACACTATTTGTAAACATGCTTCACTGAGGGGCCTTTAACTCCGTCAACTTCATTTTACAATAAGGTGAAGCAACGCGTTTTTTATTCACTGACATAAACTATGCTGGCTTGCTTATCGCAACCCAATGACCCAAGATTAAAGATAAATTTTTAGGGACTATAAAAGGAAGAAGAGGCAGATCGTTTTACATCTGGGAAAGTTTAGTCTTGACAAGCCGGAAAAAGCGGAACGCGTATAATTTTTTTTGTAGAGGTACCTCCTCTCAAAGCTTCCTCTCATTTCTTAACAGGAGATATGGCTACGTTTAAACTGCCACATAGATCATATTTGAGTTTACCGTGAGATTAGGAATCTGTTACTCACTAATGGTGCGCCATTTCAGGTTTGTACTGCCAATGTGTAAAAGCGAGCTGTCCCCAAAAACAGACACCAACCAAAAAAACTTGAAAAAGAGAGGAGCTAAAAGGGGTACTTACTGCCCTTGCAACGATAAAAATAGAAAATTCAAGCCATATTCTTTGTCTCTTAGACAATTAATGATTTATTTTTTATCTTTTTTTTTTTTTTTTTTAAATAATTTCGTTGTTTCTGGGATCGGCTCTTGGCCTTTATTTATTTTTAGCAGTCGTTTTTATCACTGACTTTCTCAGCGTGTTTGAAAAATAAAGTGGTTGTATACTAATTTTTAAAATATAATTTTTTAATGTCGCAATGTTTGGAGTATAATAACGTTATATTATTAACGTTATATTATTATTTTTGCGGTGACTCTTTCTCTCTCCATTATCTTGTCACGGGAAGAATACTGGCCAAAGTACCTATTTGGTGTGTGGGTGGACAGGGTGTCTTTATTATTGAGATAATCATCCTTCTGGTATCCGCGAACTATATTCCCAATTTTAAAACTTATTCAAAAGGTTCATTAATGAACCTGTTGGAGAGATGCCTTCAAGAGTAATTAAGTCTTTTTAATAAATTATAATAATCACGTTTATATCAAGGGCCAATGTGGCTAAGTGTGTAAATTTTGCTACAATTCTAACATCAGTTTTTGACCTGCTTTATTTCTAGTGTAACAATCAGAAAGTAGATACAATGATTTTATTAACAAATTTGAAATATTAGCATGTATGATAATAATAGCAAGTATTATTATTACCATTAATATAATTATATGTTACCCAGTGCTAAATAGAAACAATCAGAGCTTACTTGAAATGTATAAGCAGCAACAAAATTAGGTTTAATTTAATACTAGGATACGAGAAACAGTATTTTTACAATTTGGTATGTCCATTTCGCTTGACCACGCATCTGTTGGTGCCTTTCTGAATGCCATAGACTGTGTTAGTCTCTAAAGAATGCATAACTAATAATCTATTGTATATTGACCCTATGCAAATCACTGCATGCCAATAATTATAATTAATCACTATAAAGAAGGAGTATAGTTAAGAAACGGCTTGAGCGCTCGCCAAAATATTGCAAATTACTTTTTCGCCTGTGCATCTAGTTTACCTAGATGCACGCTATCGATAACTTGATTAGCACACAGAAATAAACAAAATCCCTAATATAATCCTAATTGTACATTTATAATAAATGGCATAAAAGTATTTATAGTGCTTATTACGTTTTCAACAATCTTATATGTAACCATAGTTAGCTTTCAGCGACCACTCGTGAAGTTCATTCGACAAAGCACGGTTTGTGCATTCAACCTCGAATAAACTATATGCATCAGGTAGCATTTAGAAATTTGATGATGTGTTGGTAAGGATGTCGCCTGTGGAACCTGCGCTGGTTGTGTCATAGATTGCTATCCTGGTTTATATTCTTGATCTGTTTTAACTAATTGAGAGGGTTCTGCGGTGTTCTCTATGTGGCTATTGGAATAGCATATGGCAGGGGCCTGGCTTGTCTGCGTGTTTCTGACCTTGACGAAGAGGCTAACGTGCGCACGGGTGAGTGAAGTGATGACATGGTGCCTGCTAAAATGTCGCACGAAAATAAAAAAGACAGAGATTTGAGATTGTCTACCATGCCCGGCAAAAGACCGCCGCGATTGCTTTACGGTTCTTCGCCGAACGTAAGAAATACTAACTCTTTTGGCCTTTCTCCGTTTGGCGGACTGTACAATGTCTGCTTTGGGATATATGCTTAGTGATATTTGTCAATGCTAGATCGCTGTCGCTACATTTTGACAGCGCGTTCGAAAGCATTGACAGAACTTGGATCATCGCAATGATGATCATTTGTAGTTGTATGTAAAAATATACCAATAGCAGTGTTATGCTATGCCCGCACGTCGACTGTGTGTGGAATGTACGCGCGCGTATACTGATCCAATGTTTATAATTAGCTAAGGTGCATATACTTAGATGATCTGCCCTCCGTATCAGTTCTAAAGGATGAAATCGCAGAGCATAAAAAGCTTTTCCTTTTCTTCCACCATAGTATCGAATAGGTGGCATATAGGTAACATTTCAACTAACATATAGCTAACAAGTCACAACATATTGCATTCAAAAAGGCTGGTAAAAACCATTGAAGTAACGTCCGCCAGTTCCTTGGTCCAGTTGGATAGCATTGGATTTTACGTTATAATGAACTTACGTGACCAGCAATTTCTTGAAAGATATCCACAAATACACAATAACAGGTCTGAGAGGAACCATTTAGCTTATCTCTGTTCTCAGAACATCTATTTCTAGCAGCAGCTGAATGTTTACGGGGATCACTCATGTTTTTGCATACCCCTAATTAAAAACAACACAAAGCGGTGACGACTGTAGACAAGCATCAACTACCATAATTCAGACGAACGGCTATTTGGAATCTTTTGAGGAACTATACAATAGTACATTTTATAAGAAGTGGCCAGCGGTAAGTTTAGTGAAGGCGGGATCCAACTGTCGAGGGCAAGATTACGTGATGCATGAATAACTTTCAAATATGATGTGAGCATTTCAGATTACTTCGTCAAAAAGTGCTGTTAAATCGAAGGAAATCGTATCGGAATATCAGAAGTGCTTATTATACTAGGAAGGCTAAATTAGTGTCCATGATGTAAAAACTATTAAGGTAGCTAACCACACATTAAGGAAATTTAATGAGCTATGTCATTAACTTTTACTACTGATTAGTTCCGTGCAGCACAATTCGCAGTCTACAGAGGGAGCCATTTGTACACATTGTTTCGGTTGACCGCAGTTCAGGTCGACTGACGTTAAAACTTTTCTTTCTGTAGCCCCTTTCCACGCGGAGAATTTTACTCAGAATGTTTTGCTTGTGGGATTGTGGAGTTCGATTTATTACTTTTAGATCATCTATAAGTCATGTATTTACGGGCATCCTACCCCACCCCTAAACGTATTGCAATTTTGTTAAAATCAAACGTACTTAAGCTTTGATGCTATTCGGTACCTATTTGACTATACCTTCGACTTTGTTTAAGAGTCGTTTGATTGCAGCATTTACGACCACGATTTACTGAAATTTTTCTTTATACTACATGAAAAACTTGGAGTTAGTGTGTAATGTCCAAAGAGAAATGCATAGCAGGCACGCACTGGATATAAATGCTAAAGTGAATATTTGCTATTTCATAGCGATATTTTAAGATCTTATTGTACAAGATTACATGTATAACGCACGTCATTGCTAAATCAAAGGTTATTACATTTCCTACCGTTACCTACGTGAAATACGAGGTGTTCGAAAAAGTTCAGTCTAAAATAATGATACAAAGATGGCAGATACGCGTAAACACAGTACTAAGGCCAATTATGTAATCATTTCAGGAAGTCCCTAGATGTAAAGTTGTAACTAAGCCGGACGGCCGGTTACTCCGGCGCTTTCCGGTTTGACAATGAAACAGGTGCGGTACACGGCGCTTCCGCGCAGTGGAAGTCGAAGCGTGCGTTCTCCTCAACGAAAAAAGCCATTGCTCCCTACTAGGTAAGCTGTGAGCTCTTTAAGTGAGCGGAACAAACATTATTTGATTTTTTGACTTAGTATACTCATTTCACATATACACTCTCGATGTGCACTTAACGGATAAAATATTCGGTTTCCGAAAAGTGAAAATATTTCGGAACCAAACCAATGACACAGGGAAAAGAGTCGTGTTTTATTTGCGTAGAAAAGCCAGGGGTCATCTTAAAAAGTTGCATTGCTATACGTGTTATAACTAAATGAGGTGAATGCAACCTGTTGCCAACTGAGTTAACTGTTATTATAACACATGCCAATTACATGGGCATTATTGTACTTTATAGAAGAGTTGTTTTGCCATCTAGTATTTATTGTTGGCTGTGCGTCTACAATAAAATAAATCTAATCGTCTAAATACCTATAGTTCAGTCGGCAGGTGACGCGCCGGGAGGGCACGTACTTAGTGTAGCATTTATTTATTGATTAACACACCTTACCTAAATGTAGGGACTGCAGAGCGCTAAGTGGAGAAACCCCATCTATGAAGTTGCAATGAATAGTTATATAGTAGAAGCAAATTGAAGTAAACATTTTCCGATTTATCGTTAAATTACTTCTTAGCAATCAGTGCAGGTGTACACTTCAACGTAATAAAACCATTATAATTGAAACAAGCCAATCGTATTTAACAAGCGCAGCATTCTGGTTTTTTTCAGATATACTCTGGTGCTGATGCTGTTTTGGGCTTTCTTTATGCTCTACTCGTTACGCGTCAACCTCTCGGTAGCTATCGTGGCTATGGTCAATCTAACTGCGTTAGAAAGCGCCTTACCGCCCACAATTGATCCGTTGTTGGAGACCTGTCCGCGTAACGTTAGTCAGGACCCTCTTCCAAGTAGCTCACGGCTTGCGACACCGGATTACGTTGGCGAGTTCAATTGGGACGAAAATACACAGGGTAAGAAAGTTAGCGCAGTAAATGTTGTATGGAGGTTTTTTAACACACATGAAGTAAACGTGCGATATAGAAGTGTTAACAAATGCTGCGCTTTTTTATATTTCCTGTCGTTTTGTGTATGCTTTAGGAATGATCCTAGGTGCATTTTTCTATGGCTACGTGCTAACCCAACTGCCGGGGGGCCGACTGGCGGAACTCATAGGGGCTAAATGGCTCTTGGGCTGCGGTATTCTATGGACGTCTGTGCTTTCGCTGGTAACACCGTTTGCGGCACGCGTATGGGGTGCCCGCGGCCTTGCTCTGGTTCGAATTCTGCAGGGACTTTGTGAAGGCGTCGTGTTCCCGTCGTCGATGGCCCTTCTTAGCCACTGGGCGCCTAAGCATGAACGGTCGCGTATCATATCGTACAACACTATAGGCACATCAATGGGGACTGTAGTTACTTTGGTTGTCACAGGCCAGTTTTGCTCACAACAGAATGGTTGGCCGAACGTGTTCTACGTTTTTGGCGGCGCTGGCTGCATATGGTTCATGTTCTGGGCCTTATTAGTACATGAGCGACCCGAATCCCATCCGCGTATTTCGAAGCATGAGCTTAACTATATACAAAATACACGAGGCTATGTTGCAGGTCATCGAGGTAATCTGCCTTGGCGAGCTATCCTCACCTCATCCGCGGTGTGGTCACTAGCAGTGACCATATTCTGTGGAAACTACGGATTTTACTTTTTGCTTATCGATTTACCGAATTATTTGAGCGGTGTGCTCCATTACAAAATTTCAAATAATGGCTTCCAAAACGCCCTCGTGCACCTGTCGTGCAGTCTGAGCATGTTGCTCCTGGCTCCTGTTGCTGACTCACTTCGGAAGAAACGTTTGTGTCCAACTACTCGGATTCGAAAAAGCTTCCAAATGGTTGGTCTTATGGGACCTGCAATATGCCTGGCTTTGGTGCCTTGGGCCGGCTGCGATCATATGTATGTGATGACGTTGCTTGTGGCAGGTATGTCACTTTATGCATTCACTGTGGGTGGCCAAAACCCGATGCCATTAGACATGGCCCCAAATTTCGCCGGCACCCTAATGGGCATTACCAATGGTTTTGGTAATCTCAGCGGAATGGCGGCACCCCTTATCACCGGTTGGCTGATTCAACACAACGACACACTGGCGCAGTGGCGCAAATTGTTTCTTTTAGCCTCGGCGATCTATTCGTTTGGTGCCGTGCAATTCGCTTTGTTTGGTTCGGCTGAGCTACAGCCGTGGGCTGCTCCGACCGACAAGGTAGAGCTGTTCGGAGACGAAAGCGCCGCGAGCGACCACGAAGCTCTACACCTCACATAAATATAATCTATAATGATCAAAAAAATTTTCCCGCATTAGCCCATTTTTTCTATTATATCGATAAAGCAAACCCGTTGTCTATTATCGTATGTACTTTCTCATTTTTGTCGTTTTTGGAACACAGGGGTTTCGGATGAACAGGATATCTCGATATCGAGATTTTGCGATATAATGTTTTCAAGATTTCATCAAAACCTATGACCAGCGTCTTCTGCCTCGATGTTTTACCCTCGTTTCACTGCTGTATTGGATAATGTCGCTGATTCAGTTTTGAGGCTATTGTGTCAACGTCAAATCATCGCGTTCTTCATTAATAACAGCAGCAGTATCGACAGGTTTAGCATGGATGCTGGCCGGAATGACATTGAATGACTGGGCGGTAATGCTCCGTCAGACATTTGCCATTTGTATGAGAGATCTGAGTGGACGCTGGATGCAAGAAATTACTCAAGTACAGCGTTCTCGGCTGTTCTCAGTCGGAAGCGGCGGCAGCGTTGTATTAGGTGATAGTAAAGCGGACATCTTATTATTTTCGACTGTGAGCTAGGAAAAAGCAGTCAAATTTCGAACAGCAGTGAGACTGAATCAAAGGAGGAGATCAAATGTGCCTCGAGGAGCCGGCTAGGCAGAAAGAACAGGTAGAGTCGGATATCTGTCTGCCGGGCTATGATTATTATTCTTGTTGTTGTGTATATATTGAGACAAGCAAAACATAAAAAAAAATAATAGATAGATATCGCATACATATGGTGTGTGATCTTAACTTCCGGAAAGGCACCGCGACGCAATTACAGTAGGTGATGTCTATTATTCAAACGTGACATATGCCAGGTATATGATTTCCATTGAGGCTAAGGGGTCAATTGACTAAATTAATTAATTCCACTGAACTGCAATTGATGCGTGCAACACTCGATTAAAGGCAATTGCGATTGCATATCCATGAGAGTTAGGCATTCTCCCAGTCACCTTCGCGTTGTATTAGAGCTGTATATTGTATGCCCTTTATAGAAATATGTTTATTACTTTTTTGCTCTTCATCCGTTTTTTTTTTCTCACTGCAGCATGAAGATGTGAGCGTTTTAGCCAGGCAACTATTTCCGGTTAAGGTTGAAGTCAATGCAGAATAATACCACATCTGGGATGGACGACAGGTCATATCCAAACAAGCTGCGGAGTAGTTCGATTTGTGGCATTAAACAATTGTTGTGCGTTAGGGGCCCACGCTAAACAACCACAAGATCCCATGTTTGATACCCAGCTGGCTCTTAGTAGTCTTTTTCCAAACAAACTGGGTTGATAATATCAGTTAGCCAACTTGAATATCATTAGTCTTCTTATGCATAAGAGACGCAAATTAATTTTTACCGCGCCACGGGTGGCCAGCTTACAGCTGAAATGGTGGCACTGAAAGGTTTGAGACTTTACGAGGAAAAAACAGAAGTTTACAGGATTTCATTTAACATTGCCTTACTGGACCCCCGCTAAAAGACACGCCACCAGTATATTTATCATGCATCTCAGGAATCATCGATGTCATGCCATCTATTGTAGCATTTATTAGCAGACTTTTCTTTCATATTTTTACAAGTCTGATGTGCCTGTGCGCGATAAAAGACACAGTAAGCCAGTCCGTTTGTTTGGAATGTTATAGCTATTATAATTATCAAATTCAACATAATCTTCGCAGTATTTTTATTTGAGAATTGTATCATAATCTCGATGGTTGTTCTATTAGAATGATGATTGAACATATACATGGTTTTTCAATAAACCTCTATCTATTTATATATCTGTCCATGGATTAAAGAATGGTTATAGAATCAATTGCTGTATAATGAGTGAATGGGTGGCAAGAGGACTGTAAGTTCTATGCTAAATCGTTGTTTGTTACCAGAAGTGAATGAGCATTTATAATGAGAAAAAATGACCATTAGGTGGTTGAGTTAACACCCACTCCTGTTTCGGTTGTACCAGAGAAACTGGCCGAAACAATTCCACTTTCTACTTCGAATACGGGAATACCTAGTTATCACCTTATCCATCGATAGGCTGCGTAAATCCATTTTATTTTTCTAATTTAACAACGACAAAAATAATATAAATGTAATGCGAAGCGATGACGTAATACAACATTGTGATATCTGTAGTATAATATAATAATACTAATTAATAATAACAGTAATAATAATAATAATAAATGTGGTAATTATGGCGAGTATAAATGTAGTCATTGTATTTAATTATTTCAAGCTGAGAGCAGGAAAATATAGTAGCATCTTACGATTATAATGAAAGGGAACGCTGTCATAATGATGTGCAATCTGCGTACTCAAAAGTATTGAATAGCAAAGAAATAAGGATGCCGATGATGATTTGATTGATTCATGCTATCTAAATATGCGACATCATGTACATTGTTGGACACGTGTTCCAATAAATATATGAAACCAAATTAAATAAATTAACACATTGACGCAAAAAGTTATTCTAGAGAAAGACTCTTTCTAAATTATTATGAGAAGCCTATAAGTACCATCAAAGGTTACGTTCTAAGTATATTATGAAGGGTAAACTAGGCAAACTTAGATGCCGCTAAGCAACGTATTGAGCAAGTCTATTGTAGGGTTAACATTCCCCGTCAAATTTCGTATTAAGTCTAACATAGACACCAGGTGAAGCGCCGCATGGGCTCAGTTTAAGTAGCAATCTCACTTACCTTGAGACTGATCTAAAATGTTTTTTCACTATATTCTCTGTTAAATTCTGCAGAATTAGATGCGCTCGACGTTTATATGATGTTATATAATGTCAACATAGTCATGTTCTAGTGACATGCTTAAGTATAGCAATTCGTGATCGTGAATTGTCACTTTGATCGCTATGGCTTCTCGACAAGGGGTGATCCTAATAAAAGGGTCAGGGGTAGAACCTGATCATTTCGTACCATCGAAGTGATATTTCTGTTCAAGCTATCTCCTAGCTCGTATGCTGCCGCTGCTACACACATTGATTCTTTGGCGGCTAGATTTATGGCAGTTGAGCCCTCTGCTGAACTGCTAGACAAGCTTTATAATGTAGCTAACTAGTTCTTAATAACTGCTGGTGATTGAGTAATGCAATGTGGCTTATCAATGAAAGCGGTAATTATGGACAATTAATTCTTCAACTTTTTTATGGATCTCATCTAGCTGTTTCAGTAGGCAGTCAGCTCCTAGTTTGTCGTTAACTTATGCTCCAAATTGTAATGCATATTTGGGATCACTAATGATAGTTGTCCAGTAAGATGCGATCACAACTAATGCGTTTTTGTCCGTTGAAGAAATTAAAACGTTGTAGCAACATACATACAGGTGACAACTTTTTAAAAGTGGTTTATGTAGTAACAGAACGTGTCTCCTTTTAATCCAGTGGAGGAGACTCTATGTATCGCAGAGTCAAGTCTTTTTGTGAAACTAATAATATATTTGGCGTCAGGTATGTTATATTTATTGCGTATTTATTTCTACGGCATTTCATCTCTATCTTTGTTTCTATTCACGGGAGGAACGTCAAATATTATAGAAGTCCTTACTTTAATTTAAAAATATGAAAGTGTTTATGTTATGTAGGCAAAATAATGAAAAGTGTAAACAAATCGACATCGTAAAAATTGGAGACTGCGCCCGGTCAACATATAAATGCTTTTAATACTAATTCTTTTTCTGCCAGTTCCATTATAGTTGACCGTGCTTCTTATTGTCTCCATAGCTTGGGAGATTCTTGGTTAGTAAGAGCATCATTTTAAGAAGAATTGGCCTACTACAATACAACTTGTCAGCATGTAGCAAGATTGAACATTGTTGCTTGAAACATTGCAGTGCAACTTCTCTAAGACGTTTGACATATTAAACCATAGGTTATTATTTCTAAATTACGAAAGCGAAGTATTGATAGCCGTTTCTTAAACTTGCTTAGAGCTATCTTATAGATAGGAAATGTTGCGTTACCTTTAACTCTACCTAAATATCCGAAGTCCCTTAAAAATCGGGCGTTGGCCTTTTTCTACTTTGTATTTTTATTCTAGGCTTGAAGCGTACAGGCAGTTCTCATGAACGGTATTCAGATAATTTCACCTATTATGAGGCACACATATACACACGTGGGTCGTCTAAGGATACAGTCAAACTATATTTATTCATTTTTGCTGGAAGTAGTCTAGAATTTCATAAGTGCAGGCGAACAACAATATTTCTCAATATCAGAAAGAATATATAGAATGTAAAATAGTTTGCATTATATGGGTTATATGAATCTTATTGGTTTTACAAAACTAATTTGAGAAATTCGCTAGATGTCCTAGAGGTGGTACTAGGAGATGAATGGCATGATATCTAGCACAATCCTCCCCACGTCTGGAGCACCTACATTTATCGTCAGGCTCGTGGGAACTCGGTTTCCTACAGGGTCTATTGTGAAATCAATGCACGACAAAGCAAATCACAACACGTCTGTTTCGCCGGTTCTCTTTCCACTCATAGTTCTTTACAGCAGTAGTATGTTGGCTAAAAAATACGCTAGGCGTTTTCGAGCCACAAAATGTGGTCCTAGTGTTCTTTTGAAAAATGAAGTTTTGACGCGATTCAATTGTTCGAGGTTCTCCACTATAAAATCTTCCCAAATGGCATGTGTCCCATAGTTCTCAAACAAGCTGAAAGCAGTTGTTAGGTTCAAGCAACGAGGCAAGTCGTTTACTCGTGCTGCCAACACTGCCTTCCTGCATCTTTCGGTGACATGTGCAATAAAACTTCTGCCATTCGCGGAGATTAGCGACTCCAAGTACAAAAACCAATTTACATAAGTATGACACAACTTGACTAAGTGCAAAGTATCATTTTGTCATTGATGGTTATTTTGTTATCTAGAAACGCAGCTAGGAGGTCGAGATTATTTATAGAGACACCCACCTCTTCCAGCGTGAGTATAACCTTGACCCTGTGCGCCGAGTTAAAGGCTCCATTGAACCCGACGAACACCGGGTATGGCATATTGTGCAGCTTGACGCCGGGATGGCGTGTGTACTTTCTAAGTAGTTATTCAGTTTTCTAATTAGCAAGCCTAAGAGAAGCTCATAACACTTATCCCTGCCTTGATGATGGCATGATTAGGTCGCCCTTTCTTTAGGGATCATGAACGGGGCAGTATGTATTTACTGAACTGGGAGTATACCAGTATTTGTATACGTTTATTAAAGAGTGCTGTCCAGCGCGATGCCAGAACGACGGCGCATTTGAGATGCTCGTTGTACTATCCGAACCGACAACTTTTTTTTGTACTATTGTTCTTGTTGAAGAATATCGTGATGTACTGAAATGTACTTCTTCCCACGTTACGACGGTATTATATACCTTGACGCAAACATTTTCTAGGAGTGATTTATGGGAGACGAAAAGCTAAGCGGGTAAGCTGCTGAGCTGCGGTGGTGTATTAGTCACTTGAACTAACTGACGTTGTGCATCAACGATATGTTCAGTCATAGTGCATACGTTTTTCGTTACGTTCTTATAAAAACGGAAGACAAATGGTTGTACTACGATCATAAGCGTGAAAGTTCTGTGCCCTTCGGGCAAGGCTACAAGTATAGTTGAACCGCGGCTTATTCATCTGGAGGGGATGGAGAGGCTACATTGTAAACCGGAAAATTCTAACCAAATATTGCATATCGAATTTCTCATTTCATCGGGTAACAAATTTCGGCCCTCACCACGTCAGCTACAAGAACACTTTCTGAGTGCGTTGCAGGAGCTAGCCTACATAGACGCTATAAGGTGGAGTATGGTGTTTAACAGTCCGCGCAGATGCAACATGGACACGCAAGTTTATCGCCATTGGTACGTGAGCGCGAATGCTTGCACCCTTTGATAGTGAATTATTCTCACCCTATGCATCTATGAGCGAACTTCTTGTACATGATAAGAATGTTGATATCGAAAGTCGCGAGCACGTCTTCAAAAAGCGTGAAGCAGTTTGAGTTTAGCTGATCGGGGCGGGCGTCGAGGTAGTCGACAAGGGCCAGAGAAAGGGCAAGATTACAGATTACTATCAACACTATAACTGACTGGTGTTCTCACAGTGATGCAATTACCTTAATACTTAAGTGTGCAATAACTTGTGCTGATCATTACGAGGACAAATATTCTTTAAACAATGATCTTATCTCAATTTATTTTAGTGGGGTCTAAACATTATGGTCATTTCGCAGACTTGACATCAGCTACGATGCGCGGTATTTTATTTTTTTTCTTGTTCAACAATCAAGCAATCTGAATTTTGCACTTAATGCAAAGCCTGGTGGTTTACGTTCTTGTACATCGTGAACCATGGCACCCGATGGTGTGCAGAACAGATTTAGCAAATCAACCGATATGATATTAGTAGTGGCGAAATTTGGCTCACGTAAATTCAGAAATTACATAACGATATATATAACAGATATAAAAATTACTAGACTTTTAGAATTATTAGATAAAATAATTTTTTAATCAAATCTTTATGGTTAAGTTAAATAATTCATCATATCGACATATTATCTGCGCGTGAGATGTAACTGGTACAAATCGAATGAATAGCATGCGTGTTATTACCTGTGGAAACTATTAATAAGTTTAAATTGTAAAGATTTTTTAAATTATAGCCATATTTTAATATTAGATTATATAAGAATCGGTTATATTTATTGAAATAGCAGCGACCATTTTCGCAACTAGAACCTCAGGAAAGCCGTCTTTGTTGCAACCTTTTTTACTTTAGTTACGCTGCATAAAAAAAGATTTGTGATTCAAACCCTTTTCATTTAGAGGCAAATCGATAGCTTATTATTACTGTGATTACTAATATTATTATTATTATTATTATTAACACAGCTCTACGCGGCTTTATGTAGCAAATATCGGGCTACGAAGACGTTCTTGTGAAACGAAACATGTTCAGGTTCATTTGATGTTCGTCCAGTACGATTTAAAGCTAATCCTAATATTTTATTTAACAGCTCTATTATGATTTAGATCATTGAGTTGTTCAGAATTTCCGGCTGTTTGGTAAAAGCACTGCACTCGGACACAACTATAATAGAATAAAGGCCTTCATTGCCTTTTAAAATACTTTATAGCTTACTTTGCAGCTATTTTAGTTACTTTTCCCCAGATTTAGATAGTAGTATTGTCTATGCATTTCATAACGATGACTAAAACTCAAGATATTTTTGTTTTATGTATTTTAAAATTTAAGCATTAATATATATTGATTCTATGGGGTGGTGCGTTCATAACAAAAACTGTATGAAAAGAAATGAAGTAATTTTATTGATACACATTCAGTTTTGTTGTTGTTACTCTATTTTATTAGAACATTCACCTTTAATTTATCGTCACTTCCGAATTTCCGTGATTTTCTTTTCCATCGGTCATTAGTGTAGTAACTTTATCCTCAAACCGTGGTCACCGTTTTCAAATACTGATGCCAACTCGCACCTATACGAATAACACGAGTCCGTCGCTATTACATTTTGCCTAGCGTGAAGTCTGTTCTTTCTCATATTGTCATTATCGGTTGCCATTTATACCTAGTTCCGACGACCTCGTAGAGCTACCTGTTCGCCACCTTTATATATATACGTATATATATATATATATTATCAGCCCGACCTCGCTCTAACAGGATACCAACACATAATAATAAAAACTCGTGTACTACGCTCGTCGATACTTAAAAATTGTCTCCGTCTTGTTACTCACAAAAATCTTTAGCCTACTATTTCCTTTAATAGGATATTGACCTCATCGCCGCTTTCCACATTAACAGCAATCGCAGTCTATCGTCGTAATCTTAGTTACTGAACCCTTATTCAGGCTGCCAAGACACTTCAGTCTGTTATTCTTTCCATCTGCAGTGGTTCTTTCCACATCAAACGATAGACCGAGTATATTAGTTGTTCTTTCGTCAGTCGATGATTTTTTTAGTGCGATTCATTAATTCATTCATTGTGTGCTATCCTTGTCGTCATGGTCATGATTCGTCACAATTCTGGTGCTTCATGATATAATATTACTTTAACTAATACTTAATGATGATATTTTTGTTATTATTAATATTAGTCATAATATTTACACAACCTGTATATAAATGGGGGGTTCGATTTTTGCTGCTCGATATTTCTGTACGAGGGTTTTTTGCGTTGCAAAGACAAACGTTCTCGCTTTCGTAACATAGAATCATTAAACTTGTTTACTGACTTCAAATACACACTGATTTGTTTATTCTGCCTGCATTTTCTGAACACAAAATATTTACCCTCTTCAAATACCCGTCTCTCAGCCAGACAACCTTCTTGCCGGATTCATAATTATCTCCTGGAGAAATAGTATATAGTTTGTTTTTTTGTTTAGGGCAATCAGATTAGGGAGAAAGCTTCTTCATCAATCATCAGATACATTACTATTCTCGTCTCTCTGTCGATTTTTCGCCACTTTACAATAATTATTATTTAGATGAGCATATTAAATAGAAAATAACGATAATAGTAGCAATAATAATATGGATTGTGGCTAGCAGGCGCAGTGTCATTGCGTGTTCAATGATTAATGACAACACAACAACCTTGAGACACAGGTAAGCCGTTCTCAAGCTCTTGTTGAGGGCCAATGCACTCAATTATATTCCTAAAACACAACATGCCAACTGTACGACAAAGTAGAAGATAGCTAGCTACCCACTAAAAAGTAATATTCTTTCAGGCCTTGCCTCCATGTGATTTTATTTTGTATGCCTTTCTGCCCGAATTTGCCCTGCGTAAGCGTTAACGCAAACAGGGCCTTTCTGGTTACCCATTTGTCGATAGGTATTATTTATAATTGACATATTATTTATATCGTTTGAAACGACCCTCCCTTGTGCTGCTTTTCCATAGTTTTATTCGTATTCTATTTTCCATCGTCATTATCATCAATACTGCTATATGTTTACTGATTTGATGATAAGTCGGTTACATACCGGATCGAAGGAACAACTTTTTTGCCCTTTGACCTCTTGTAACCATTCACAAATCATCACCGCTTTTATTTTCGATCACTTTTTACCAGCGGCAAATATATTTATCCGTACCAGCTAACAAAAATAGATTCCCTGACTTCTTTCTGTTTTTTTTATCCTTGTCAGACAAAGCGTATCGTTCCCCCGTGAGCTACACACAGTACTACTTTCTACCTGCGCTTCCATCCTGATACACCATTTGTGTGCTATAATCGTCGTCATCATAATCTATCTACTATAATTATAATATGTGTAGGTATTTATTACGTGTGTACTGTGTTGAACTGCTGTTCTCGCAGACCACTGCGTACCTCCAATAATCACTTAAAAATCATCTAGGGAAAAATGTTATGATGGTGGTGACGGTGGAGGTGATGAACAAACGAGAGGGGTTTACGGGCTGCTAGCGACTGTGCGTGTGACGCTAGTTACGACAGCTGTTACTTGTTGTTGACACATTCAACGCTGCTTTGAGTTGGTGCTGGTGCCGCCACCTGCTCCTCCTGGTAAGAGGCCTGTAGGCGTAATTGAAATCCCCGCCCGACTGAGTTGCGCTGCCGCAAGTGGGTTCTTAGCAAAAGCCAGCTGTAGGGCAGCGGCTTGTTGTTGAAGTGCTGCAGCTGTTAGGGCTTGCGCTTGAGCCTGAGCCTGCTGGACGGCTTGGGCCTGTGCCTGAGCTTGGGCTTGCGCCTGCGATTGTTGAACAGCAGCCGCTTGAGCCGCTTGCGCTTGTTGCGCTGCAGCTGCAGCTGCAGCAGCTGCCTGTGCCTGAGCTTGAGCCTGTTGAACGGCTTGAGCTTGCGCTTGAACCTGCGCTTGTTGAGCCTGCGCAGCCTGCGCTCCTACGGTAGGTGGCAATGGCGGAGTTCCACCAGCCAAACGTGAAAGGATGCCACGCTCACTCATTTGCAGGCGCTGAGCAACCGGTGGAATTCGTGCTAAGGTGGCAGGTAATCGGCTCACGTCACTTTTCATATCGGAAAGGAGCTCTTCGAGCTGATTGAGGACTTTGTGCAGCACGGCGTTAGCTGGCTTGTTGCCTGCTACAGACTCCTTCGACAGGTGCTGATGCGACTCGGCAAGACATTCGAGCTCAGCAAACCGAGCGTTTAGTGCCATGGCTGGATGTGCCGGGTCCTGCGTCAGGTTAAGGTAGGCAGCTCTGCGCAACTGCTCCTCAATAACGAGTGCTTGTTCCAATAGCTTGAAGCGGCGTGCCAAGAATTTGTTCTTGATATCTAGAAAGTTTCCTTTGCCTTGTTCGCTCTTGAAGGGCTCATTGATGATGGCAAATGCTAAATCATTCTGGATGTCTTGCCACCGGCCATAGCCGTGCTTGACGATACCAGCCAGAAGCCAATAGTCATGACGACGGTGCCAAATCTCAAACTCCTTGCCGGGACAAGCAGCCTCCTCGTTTTGCCAGAGCGTATGTAACTCGGTAAAGCCACCATCAGCTACGTTGAACATGAACTTCCTTTTAGAAATTGACTCAGAGGGTAACCCCAGCTTTGCTATTTTTTCTTCTGTTTCAGCGGTAGTTTCGGTCTCGGTCTTATCTTTTTCATTTTCTTTATTCTCAGAAGGCTTAGACTTGTCTTCTGCAGCCTTCTCATCTTTCGACTCCTCCTTGATAGCTTCGTCCTTTCCCTCAGCCTCTGTCTTTGCTTTTTCATCTTCTTTATCTTTAGTGTCCTTGGGATTTTCAGCAGGTTCTGGCTCTTTTTTAGTTTCGACATAGGCCTTCTCTGATTCCTTGGCATCTGATTTCTCTTCTTTTTTGGTCGCTTCTTGCTCATCGCCACCTAGATATGATAAAAAAGCTAAGTTATCAAGTCGTGTCTCAGAATATTCGTTTAAGAGTGTACTAAGAGTATTCCTGATGGAAACTTCAGGTTCTAGCGTAGAGCAAACGAAATCTCCTAAATAATTTAATAACTAAGATTTACTGGTGAGTATCTGTTTCTAGCCCCTTTCAGCTCTACTAATGTTGCTCCTACTAATGCTGTAAATAGCAATTGAGGACAATACCATTGCTTCTTGTGTTTCTAAAACGACCTTCGCTATTAACATAAACATACCTGCTTCGGTGGGCTTCGCATCTTTCTCTGCGACAGCAGCACCAACAACGCCATCTTTAATGTCGCTAACTTCTTTGTCCTTGTCGGTTTTCGATTCAGGAGATCCGTCTGTTTTCTCTTTCTGTTCTTCATCTTTAGTTTCTTTGGCTTTTGCCTCTGCCTCCTCATCCTCTTTCTTCTTGGCCTTATTCAGGCCAAGCTCTTCCGATGTCATGCTTGCTACACCATTAATATGCTCAAATTCCTGCACCTTTTTGCGTATCAGCGACATAACTCCTATACGTGTAAGAACATGTTGTCGACTAAGACCTTCGCGAGGAACGCCGTCAGCAAATGTTTCTGAATTATCAGCACCCGGCTCGCAAAGATGACGCATAAATAATGAGACATACGCTTTGAAATTCTTTTCCGATTTTCCACGGAGGTCTCGCACTAGCCACTGGGAGTTGAAAGCGTCTTGTGGAGGCATACCGTATCGCATGATAGCATTAAGGAATGCTCGCCGCTGGCGGGCATTGAAGCCCAAAACCTGCAACGCACCCAGCAGAGATGAATTAACAAATGAAACCAGTACTATCGGCTCGAACAAGTGTCTTGTATGCAAATTCCTTGCATAAAAATACACTACGAATAACTTTCCGGCTGAAGTAGCAAATCTGTCTGTACAGCGTACAAAAAATATGTAGCTCAATATCGTTGTACAAAAGTTATGCAGCTGTAATAAAAAGTGTTACTGAATATTTCGTGATTTCTTTACTTTTTGAAAATGACGCATATCGTGAGACGTTAACGACGTGTCCACATTGCGTTACTGTAATATTAAACAAATTGCCTACCTCAATATTGCCGTTAACCTTGGCGAGTAGCGGTGGAAGCGGACGATCCTTTTCGCTTTTACGGCTCCGGCGCAATTTGTCCATATTTCCACCTTCCTTATCATCAAAGTCATCATCGTCGCCATCGGACGGCATGCTGAAATCAGAATTATAGTCAGACACCGGCTCATTCCAGTTGTCGTCAAGTTGGCGTCCTCTTGTTGAACCGCCCTGTTCCGTATCGTTGTAGTTCACTTGGCGACGTACGCGCTTCCCCTTGCCTAGCTGGCCCGAAATAATTTCCTGTTGTTGCTCATAGTGATGACGCAGAAGCTTCTCCCAGTACGCGGGATCAGCACTCTCCACCTCTTCCTTGATAATCTCGGTTTCGGGCTCCTCCTCGGTGGCGTCCTTCTTTACATAAGCCGCCACCTTGAACGAGTCAAGGTACTCATTAGCAGCCATTTCCTTCTCTTCAATGCCTTCCTTGGTACGATCAAGAAGCTGGACGATGGCTTTGTCATCGTAGTGAATAGCATTGTCTTCGCCATCTTCATCCTTGAACAGTTCTTCCGTTCCGAAGCGCAGAATATCGTCCAGCTCCTGTTTTGACATGGCAGCATTACCCTGTCGGCCCATTCCAGGACGTACAACAAGATGAGTCAACATCATTTTTTTCTTTGCTACTTGAGTGACTCTCTCCTCTACGGAAGCGCGCGTGACAAATCGATATATCATTACTTTGTTTGTTTGGCCAAGACGGTGAGCGCGCGAAAAAGCCTGAATATCGTTATGCGGATTCCAGTCACTATCGTAAATGATGACAGTGTCTGCTGTGGCGAGATTAATACCCAGACCTCCAGCTTTTGTTGATAACAAAAAGCAGAATTGTTCAGCATCAGGCTTATTGAAGCGATCAATAGCTTCCTGGCGCATTGTTCCTGTGATACCTCCGTCGATACGCTCATATTTGTAGCCCTCACCTTCAAGAAAGTCCTCCAGAAGATCAAGCATCTTGGTCATCTGTGAGAAAATCAGCACACGGTGGCCCTGCTGCTTAAGCAGTTTCATCATCTTCTGCATAACAATCATTTTACCGCATGATTTCACGAGACTGTTTACAGTAAATGCTCCGTTGGCTAAACGTTCGGCTTCAGTTTGCGCCGCCGGGAACAAGAAGGGATGGTTACAACACTTCTTAAGATCCATCATAATATTTAGAAGCGACACAGATTGGCCCCCTCCTTTAATAGAAAGCGCATCGTAGTTACGCGTCAAGATCCACTTGTAATACTTCTTTTGTATGGGGCTGAGCTCGACGCGGACAATGAATTCGCTTTTGGAGGGCATGCCCGTTAGGACGTCGGCCTTGAGTCGCCTCAGGAGGTGGCAGCCCAGCAGGTCATGCAGTTTCTTCACCTGCTCCTCCTTAGCGATGTCCGCGAACTCGTTCAGGAACCCCTAAAAAACAACGATATTGTATTAGATAACCTGTAAATAAAAATTAGAAGAATAAGCAGCAATTTGCTGGCAGTTGAGTAACTATAAGGAACGCATAGGAGCAAAATACCTAGAGTAACGTTCGGCTTGTCGCAAATGAGTTTAAATAAAACGATCACATACAGCGATTATATCTGAGTAAAATAAATATTGAAACACTTACTTGTAAATCATTGAAGTTCGCCGGGGAGAGGAAGTTCATGAGGTGGAACAGCTCTTCCAGATTATTTTGCAGTGGTGTTCCTGTGAGTAAAAGCTTGTACCGAATCGGATATTGACTAAGCACCTTGAAGAACTTAGACTGATTTGATTTCAGGCGATGAGCTTCGTCTACTACTAGAACGTGCCAGTCGATACTGCCAAGCAATGCCTGGTCCATAGAGATGAGTTCATAAGATGTGAGAAGAGCGTGAAATTTTATAGGTGCGTCTTTTTTCATCTTAAAAACCTTGTTCGAACTGCGGACAGCTTTTTCTTCGAACGAAAATTCGTTCTCACGAATAACGGCACGTGAATCTTTATCGCCCACGTACGTCACGACGTACATTTCTGGTGCCCATAATTCAAACTCGCGTTCCCAGTTGATCAGTGTAGAAAGCGGCACAGCAACGAGGAATGGCCCACGTGAGTGGCCTTCTTTATAAAGCGAGTAGAGAAATGTGATAGTTTGGATGGTCTTTCCGAGACCCATTTCATCGGCGAGAATTGTGTCAGTACGTTGGCCCCATGAAAAGCGAAGCCAGTTAATGCCCTCCAGCTGGTACGGATGCAGTTGATTGCCGTTTTCTACTACGTACGGCGGTTGACCTTCATATTTCTTTTTGGGATCGTTAAGAGGCTTCTCAAATGGTGGCACAGAGTACCGACCAAACGCCTCTGTCTTTTTCTTGCTTTTGGATGGTTTGCTTCCAGGTTTCTTATTACAAACATTCTCTGTATGTTCCATGAGGGCTCGGAAATCCCAGTACTCCTGGACAAACTTCTTCATATCCGTAATCTCAAACTCCCCGCCATTATCTTCTACTTCCCAAGTGCAAGCTGAGTAGTCTAGCTCACGCCACTTTATTAAGTATACATTTTGTCCGGCGCGGTATGTGCGATGATTAATTACCTAAAAAAAAGAGACCTTAATTTTTAATAAAATTGCTATTGCATCAATTGTTCACTAAAATATTTTATGGGTGATGGATGCACTTTTATTAAATCAATCTTATTAAATTAAGCTGAAATGTCTATCTTACCCTACTTATTTCCAACCACTCGGGTTTGATTCCGTAACGATAATACTTTTCCTCCAGTTCAGCGTAGTGTTTATCTCGTTTGGCCAAAGACGATTTATGGTTAGGGAGATCTTCGGCTTGCGGGGGCTCATCCATGTCATTTTTTCGAGAGTAGTTCCGCAACAATGACGGATGGAAAACGTCCAACTGCAATTCATTGGCCCAAGAACAATGCCAGTACGACATGTCGTGCCATTTGATAAAAAACAAACGATATTTTACAGGCTCACGCGGTTCTGGCTTCTTCTTTTCTTTGTCCTCTTCGCCCTCTTCCTTTTCTTTTTCATCTTTGTCGTCCTTCTCGTCTTCCTCGTCTTCCTCGTTTTCGTCTTCCACTTTCCACTCGGCCCATTTCCACGACAGAATGCGCTGAACGCGCCCTTTCAGGGGTTCGCACGCACATCTTGGGCAGGTCCATTTGCCCGCAGGCGCACGCGAAATCGGTGGGAACACACAGTCGAGATGGTATGAACCAGGACATTGATCACAATGTAGCAAATCTCCACCTTCCTTGCAAGAGCGACAATATTCCATATGTTCATCACCACCACCCTCCTTATTTTTGCTGCTGCTGCTGCTGCCACCTTTCGAGCGGGGCCCGGCAGCCTCCTGAGCATCGGGAGCTCCGCCCTCAGCCGATATCCCGTCGCCTTCACAGCGCGGGCAGCTCCAGCGTCCCTCAGGAGGCTCCTCGAGCTCCGGTTCGAGACACACAAGATGATAGGCACGTGGACACGTGTCACAGAGGATCACTTCACCACCCTGTTGACATACCTCACAGTAGTCCTGGTGATCGGTGTCATATGCGTCCTCGTTGTCCGATGATGCCTTCTTACCACTGCGTTTAGGTTTGGCGACGCTCGAGCTGGTGCTGGGTGCTTGCTTACCAGCTTTAGCAGGGGCGCTACGTCGAGCACCTCGCTTTGGCGCCGCTGCAGCGGCTTCCTCGAGGGCAGCCTCAAAATTTGCGTCGCTGTCGTCATCCTCCTGGACGTCTGCTTCCTCGTCCGACGACTGATTAGGCCGCCGACGCCCGGAGACGCGTTTTCCACCTATCTTGATCTTAATAGCAGGTACCTTTTCTTTCTTAGCGGCCTGCGCATTTTTCCGGCCTCGCTTTAACGGCTTATCATCGTCCTTTTCTTCTTTTGTCTGTTCCTGTTCTAGAAGCTCCGGCTTCGGATGACCTTTAGAAAACTCTGCCCACTTAGCCGACATCAACGCGATGATTTTAGCCATAGCAGCTTTTGGATTGGCCTTTTGAATCAATGGCCGAATTTTCATAGAATACACCTAAAATCGGTGATGTTACAAACCATTCAATTGCACATATTTAGTATATATGGATAGGTACGGTGTCCTAGCTCATTGAAATATAGCAACAATAACGCAACTGTAATTAAAAAGTTTTAAATCAATACATAATAAGTGTCTCAAGCGAATCTGGTAGATTTTGAAACTGAATAGCTTTTGAATCACGCACTGTTTACAGACGATTTTTGGCTGGTAGTACTTCAGTTTTCTTGTGAGTGATCATTAATTGCGTTTACCCCCGGAGGAATGAGTTACAAAGAGAAAACATCTTTTAGTGTCGAAAATCAACGCTCAGTGGTAAAGTTTTTGTTCCTTGAAAGCCACAGCGCTGTAGAAATTTATCAAAGATTGGCAAAAATATTAGGCAAAGGGGCCTTAGGCACAGTATGCAAATGATGCAAACATTTCAAAAACCGAAGTTGGAACGTCGAAGTCTAACAAGAAAGTGACCAGATGTGAACACGTGAAGGACAACAACGCATTGCCGCAATCTAGGAAGTTTTCATGAATGCAAAGTTCGAATTCTAAGAACTCCGCCGGTCAAAACTGGCATTTCACAAATAACGTGTCACAAAATTATAACCCAAATACTGAAAATCCGAAAGTGGATAAAGATCTGTCAGCCGGGAATTGATTCCAGGCTGGTTCGTTAAAAATGTGTGTAGTGTATGTAGACCCTTAATTAGTAAAAAAAGCGCCTCCGTGAGGCATAACAATTTAATCTCTGCCATTGGTCAAAAAAATACCAGGCGAGAGAATGGTGTCGTCCTGCGACGAAATCGAGTTGGATAACAGTGTCAACTAGTTCCAGACTTAAAGAGATGATAATACTTGCAATGGAGATCAAGAGCATCTAGTACCATGAAATACTCGCCGAAAATTGAACAATCAATGCCCCCGGCTAGCTTAAGTTCCTCAAGAACCGTAGGAACAGCAATCGAAAACACGCAATCAGGTTACTTGACGCCAATGCCAGACCGCATCTTATTTTTTCAAGTATTTCTTAAATTGAGCAAAGGAATATACAACGTTGACTTCAGCTCGCTTATTCCTATGCATGGGACTTGCCATGCCCTAAAAAGGGCAATCTTATATTTCGGTATCAACTTATTTCGAGAACCCGCAGATGGGGACGCGAATAACATGTATATAGCTGTCCAGAACCTATCAGAGCGCTGGGACAAGTGTGTAAAAAATAAAGGAGAACGCCTATACCACGTATTAAAGAAACCATCAAATTAACCTAATTAGTTCAAACATTATTAATTTCAAAATCTCTTGGATCCGCTTGTAACCGTATATATATATACATATATATATATATATACGGTTTTGGCGTATCATATCATATCGCGAGTCGTAGCGCTGCGTCTGGAGCTAAAATTTTTCCTTTACGATAGAAACAAAGCATTTTAGACAAAACTATCTTTGTTAAGAGACAGTCTTAGAAATAAAGCATGTTTTTGTTTAAACGGATATTTTCAACATTTTTCGCATGTGCCGAAAATGTCACTTGCGGCGGTCATGAAACATATCTAACATCGCCTGCGACCACAGCCTTAATTCGGGCCCTAATTGACTCACTAATCATTTTTAAAATATTCCTTCTTTACTCCACAATTGACTTAATAATAACTTACTAATAATAGCATGCACTAAGCGATATTGGTAGGTGTAGACTCATTAAAGTGTGACCTGCTGCATATAAAAGGTTTAACGGAATTAAATCTTTGGCCAATAGCAATTCGAAAGTCCTAATAATACAAGGACTCAAAACGGCTTAAAAATTGAAAAGGCGTAAAAATTTTAAGAGGCTGACGGTTAGAACTTCCGAGCTGTGCTAACCCACGAGGATTTAAAGCGCCTAATTTTGAATTGATATTCTTCTGGCCATTAGTTTCTGTATTAAAAACCTAAGTGGATTAAAGGTAACTTTTTGATACACTTTAGCTAACTGCAAGTAAATCGAGCTCTCTATGTTTAAATCCTTTTGAGGATCTTCCAAGAGTCGTGTGTGAAAGCATGCCCACTACGACAAACAGCCCGTCAAAGTTTTCTTCAACCTACACACACACATTCACATATATATATATATTTTTTTTTTCAAATTAGTTGGCTTTCATTTACCTTATATGACGTTAGCTCTTGATAATCTTCATCAGTATACTCAGTCATGGCATCAACCATTTGGAATTCTTCAAGAATTTCAGCTACCGATTTGGTATTTGATTCATTTTCTTCCTGTGCAACAGCGCTCTCACCGCGTCGTTTACTGTAACAAACAGAATGAAGTATTTATTTCAACATCAACGCATGGAAAGAAGAAAGAGATATGCAACAATATATAGTTTTCCCAACATTAATTTTTGTCTTGCTACAGTTATTTAGCACAAAATTGATCTAATAAATAAGGGACATGTTATTTGTTATTACTAATGACAGAGAGCGAATTTTCTTTGCTGCAGTTCTACGTATTCTGGGTGCGAAAATACGTGTCTTATATGCAGTCTATAATATTGTACCATATTAATATAAGTTTACCTGGGCTTAGCTGTGTATTCTTCGTCGCTTTGTTGTGCTGCATCGCTTTCGGCCTTACTGTTCTCATCATCGTCGCTGTTAGCTGCCGCGCGGCTACGACGTTTCTTTTTCTTTGCTTTTTTGTCTCTCTGAGCTGCCTTACGCTTTTTTGCCTTGCGACTTCCGCCCCGGCGCTGACCGGCCCCGGATTCTTCCTCTTCGCCAGCTTCATCGTAGTCAACATCGGCGTTGGCACCCCCTCCTTCAACTTCTTGCTCCTCTTCTGAACCCCCTGACAAATCGAAACAGAACTAAATTAAAAACTAAGCATCGCAGGCGATGGAAACTATAGTGATAAGACAGGCGTAACTTAAGCATTTATTCTAATAGATGTAAGTATTTCATATAGCATAGAAGTTATGTTTCAAATATGTAACCTTTGAGGCACTTTCTTCTTCCGAATCTACCGAAATAGATTTGCTCTAGCGTTGGACTATTCCGCCTCAGCAAGAAACTGAGCTATTTCGTCCAAAGATTGTACTTTCCTATACTATCTAGTAATTGCTTCCTCATTTTGCTCACTCAGTGGCACCCGGATACTGTAGATTTGATGTGAAGGCGTTATGAGAAAAATATCTGGTCTTCTCTCGACAGTAATTCTTCATGTAGTGGGTTGTTCAGTATCAAACGTGACAAATATTACCCTCATATTTCAAAATGACGCTACTCGGTAATAATGCGATATTCTATTATCCTTTTTCTGCATTCAAAATACGTTCGTATTTTTTTAAAATCAAAGACCATCCATTCGGATAATGTCACTACAATTTTATCCTGGCAAACTGCAATGTGCCACGGAAAACGCGAACGAATAGTTTACGAGGACAGGTTCTACTGTGGAACTACAGCCGTAGGCAGCTCGCTGTAAGATACTCTGTAAGGGATCTACTATTAAAAACACCGCGAGCTATTCGTTCGAAATATTCCAAGGCAGAAACTTTGAATTCGAACGTAAATTGCAGGGGGCAGCCATTTGCAAAGGTGAATCACGAAAAATCAAGAGTACAGTGAAAACCGACCCAACTCAAAGTGGACGGGTGTTAGCACTTACGTTTGACCCATGAAAAAATATCTCCTTTGAATTCACTTTGATCAATAAGGTAAACATATTTGGGTGTTACATGATTTGAGCGAAGATCAAAAACGCAGACTCGTAAAGATCCTTGCTTCTCTTTGCTCTCACATTATAACAGTGATCCATCCTCACACCGAATTGAAATTTGAACTGAAAAAATAGATTCTCTACGATAATCGCAGACGGTCACATCAATGAGAGGCATAATTTAACTGACGGGGCATCAACTTAAAACAGCTGTAATAGGTTGTAGTCCGGTTAATAATGATGTGCAAATTTTATCCGTAACTTGGTTAGTCCGGGTTTGTCAGCAATTGGAAAAGGAAGCGAAAAAACTAATTAGATGGGCAAAAATAGTCAACAAAGGTAAACCACCCCCTGATAACGGTCCATCTCACGCCAAAAGATTCACGGTGTTAAAACGCAGTAATTACAGCTAGATGCTCATTGTCATCCACTGTACTCACCAAACAATACGCTTACAGATTACCATTTTTTCCAAATTCTCAAGAACTTTCTAATATCGAAGTTATTATGATATCGAAATTGCTTTTTGGCAATTTATCGTATCTCATGCACCAGCGTAATAAGTCACCATCCAAAGGGCAGAAGATCACAGATAATAATGGCATACACTTCGACTGAAGAAAGGAACAAGGCTGCGAAAAGTTCGAAAAGTAAGAGTTCATTATGTTACGTTTTTATAAAGTCCGGTACCTAAACTGATGAGTTTCTTCTAACATTGTTTACCTATACATAAATAAAAAGGTGCATTTTTAAGTAGATACGTTCTAAAACGACGAGATTAACTTGTAGCAATTAGTACTGGTCTCGTCTAGATTTCAGCTCTACCTTTGATGGCGTTTTTAAAAAAGATATCAAATGTCGTAGGCTGTCAACTCCGTCAGTAATCGTAATGACGCCATAATTTATTCACGTACCCTAATTTGTTGTTAAATATCTAAGATTTTAATTCATTGTGAACAATGGCCATCTAGTTTGTTTCGAAAACAAATGCATAAGTCTAGGGTTTTTTAATATCATAGCCACAAAAAAACTATAAAAGGTGTTGTCAATGAGAAACAATTTCAAGAACATTATTTCTGAGTAGATTCAACAAGCGTCAAATAGTCGGCTAATGTTTAACAAGGCTACAACTTTTAATTGCTAAAATAAAAACCTTTTTCCAAACCGACAAAAAAAGTCATTATTTTTAACGAATTAGAGACCTCTGTGAACTGACTTTGGCCAGGCAGTATGATGATATGTACGTGAGTCAAACGTAACTGTAAATCGGTATTAAAAAGAAACATAAATATTGGCAACGCTCCCAGAAGGTTGCTCGGGAGCCGAAAGAATTAGGTTGGGCGTTTGTTGACCACATTAAAGGCTTCCGCTGCCGTGATTGCTTCTAGTATCATCTGTATCATTGTCAAAACCATGAGTATACCAGCTTGTCATGCGTGTGTCCTTCCACTGACACAAGCCCACTCATTCGCATTCGCGTCTCTCTCTCGTAGTCAGTTGGTTAATGGTTTTCAGTCACTCTTTTTCTAACTTTTCTTCGCCGTCGTTTTCCTCGGAGGCACTGTATCAGTTGCAGATAGCGCCGAGTCCATCGATGAAGACAGCGATAACGGCACACGATGATGTTGTTCTCGGCGCTGGTGATATAGTGAGTGTTGTTGTTGTTGTTAAACAGTGGGGCGACAGAAGACAGTTTATTGTTGCCGCTGCTGCTGCAGTGCTGCCGAGTGACGGCCGCGGGTTCGTTAACCCGCCACCGCTGCTTATAGGTGCTTCTGTTGCAGCAACAATTTTGTAGGCGCTATAAGTGTCAAGCCTATTTCGGCTGGCGTTTGCCAAGAGGTCAAAGTCGGCTAGACAATCATAATAAATTGGGCCTGTAGGCTTTAAATACCATTTCCATTACAGCAATATATGAATAAACAGAACTTTACTGGTCAACCTATCAACTTAAAGATGAAACAAATGAAAAACTTAATATGCACCTATCAACAATGTCGTTTTGAGTTTTCTATCTCCCTTGCCGCCTCCAGTTTTACCTCCTTGCCCTTTTCATTCTTCTACAAACCCACTAGTGATCTTGCTGCTGCTACCGCTGCTACCTTATAGAAGTAGCTACAAAGCAATTATTATGCGGTAGTTATATAGCGCAATATAGAAGTGCAAAACTAAAACATGATAGGCCTTTGTCGCTATCTCATTGCAGTGCCTACCGTAATCAAACAGCAGCAGCGAGCAGGACACAAGTAATATCATCTGTGCTGCGTGTGTACTGTGATGCAGTGCGACGCAGAGATGAAATTAGCAGATACATGAACATTCTAATCAAGAAACGACGTATTAAATTCATAGACATTTAAGTCTTCTATTAATTTCGTACAATGTTAGTATGTTTTTCTGCCGAGATTTCGCCCGTTGATCCACTAGCGCCATAATAATGCTCTCAGGACTATAAATACTATAGTTCTTGTATAACCCACCAAGTCATTACGCAATACAACTCTTTAAGAACGACATAGTGATAGACTTGGCTTTGCCTAATTAGACGGCTGTACGTACGTGAAAAGGTTCCTGTACTTTCACGAGACTTTACTAGACAGAGTTTATGTTGTGCCGGCTTATAAAGTAGACGTGAACTAATAGAGATATCTATTTTGAACGTTACAAAAGTATTTTTATGACAATTGTCCTCTAAAATGGATGTTGGGTGTACTAGCTGTAGTTTCGGAAGTTGCTATTTGCATTGAAGATTAGTGTCAAAAAAGCATTCAGAAAAGAAGCATCATAAATTACTGAAAACACAGTGATGAATGCCATAGTTTTAATATTATAGAAACGTTGGAATTATTGTAAAATGCGCAATATAAATTTTTGATACGTTTTACATGCTCGGAAGGGTGAGAAGGGGGTCATGGGGAACGAATGTCCATCCGTTTTTATATATACATATATAAGTAGATCACTACATATATACAATCATGTTGTTTAATAATAAAGATTGGTGTGAATATAAGCGAACGAATACATATGACGTTTATCTTTGCGTATTTCATTCATGCTTTGTAGCAGAATCTAGGGGCTGAGGATAGGCCGGCATCGCAAAATACAGGTAACGCTAACCTCTTTATAGCTTGTGTAATGATACTACCATAATTGATTAAAAAATTAGGAGGCATTTCGATTTAACTATAGCGAACGCGATCGGAAAAAATCTGTTAACTTATGTCCCTAATTCCTGCTAGAATTATAGCAGCAGCCTTAGTCTTGCAATAGGAACAAAAAGGCAGCGATGTAACCATAAAATCACAAAGAAACAGAGATTATCAGAAAAGTGAATGTATAGTATTGTACAGTACAATGTATTCGCATGTCTTAGTTTACTCTGTCGTCTATCGTCTCCTGTGGTTGTCGACTTGTGATGTCTACCGCTGAAACCCAATAGAGGCGCGTTCTTTTGCAATAGCTAAGCGAGCCTTTCAAAAAAATACACATCTTCCTTTTTAAGAAATTTACTGAAGCAGTATGCCAAGTTCATCTATAGCGAAAGTACAGAAAAAATCAGTATCAAAGAGCAACACAGAAGCTAGGCCTAACTCGAACCGAAAAGCGCCGCCGGTAGCGAAGAGTTCGCACCCGGAGAGTTTGGCTGATTGGCTGGTTGATCTGTAGGTCTATGTGTGGCTACGAACACTTATTGACACAGCTCCCTCCCCCCTCCCGCTACACAGGCGACGCCATCGGGTTTGTTCGGAGCGATTAGGTCTTGAAAAAATAATTGGTAAAACACGTATATCAGCTTCATCATTCCAATAAGTAACGTCTTACCGGTATTTGAACATGATACGGGTGCACATCTCTGTATGATATGATATGATGATATGCGTGTCTATGTGTGTGTGTGCACAGACGTGTGGTGTCCTGAAGGACTGGCTTAAGCCGGGTTGATGCCATGGCTGTCGGTACTACTGGGTGCGGAGTTTTTGTGTTGTCAGGGACTTTTGTATGGAAGGGAATGAACTTACCACTGAAGTTCTCCTCGTCGAGATCGGCCATACCGGCTTTTACCGAAGCCCGGTCAGGGCCCACGTTACGACAGTTCCTCTAGAGGCAACACCAAACAATAGCGGAGGTAACACGTTCCCTCAGCTCTTCTAAGTGCCACAAACTTCACCACTACTTGCCGCGGGATAACCACCGATCAAACGATGCTCACAGCAGCTCCGAGCTGCCGATGCTGCCGAGAAGCCGCCGAGTTGCGAGGGAGAGATGGCGGCTGCTTAAGGCTACTGTCGTATGTCTAGAACACTAACTCGTTTGTTCTGCCAAACAAACTTGCGACGGTGGCGAGACGCTCATCCGTTCAAATGAAACGCGGGAAAATCCATAGCAAAACTTGTTGGAACTCCTGCTTGCAACCTGTTGTACAACTCAATCACTAAATGTAGACTTTAATGAAAAAATATTATTTGATTAGATACACAAGCTGCAATCGATTCTGGATCGATTTTGTTAGTTTCAATGTTCCAGGCAAAGGAACAACTTATGTATGAGTTCAAAACTGCATTTGCCTTGCTCAACAACGTGCTGAGCCCTTAAGCTGAGATGGAGCTTAATGATTTCTCTCGCTGAATGGAATGATGGTTATTAGCTTGATGGATATCAAGAAAACTTCAGATTCCCTTAATGAAATATTCCATTGATTCGCTCTAAGAGCTACCCGGGATGCAACATTCTGAACTACAAGTGGGCATGCCGTGCAGAAGAAGTTTTAATGAGAGATGGGGCTATTGTAATACCGTGCCCGTTCGAATTTATAAATAAATAAGGATAAAAAAAATAAACGTTGTCTATCGGTGCATTCGACAAAAAGCGCAGAATAGAAATGACAAAAAGTCGTAGTAATAATCACTATAGCGTCCTCGAGAGTAACAAGTCACTTACCAAATTTTAAAGATTATAATCTAGAGGAATTTAACTTAACTCAAAAGAAATACAAGTGTCGAAAAACATAGTGAATTTCAATGTAAGAATGACTAAAATATGCTGGAAAATTCCTTCTGAAGAACATGCATCTAAGATCAAGGATGAAACAACAAATGTGGCATTAGACGAAAGTAGAATTAGAGTTACCACTTCGTAAATCTTCCACTGTGCATTAATGAACTAACATAATTTTACGTTAACACATTGACATATCAACAACTGATGATCGTTCCGGTTTTTATTTGCAGAGACGAATCAACGCTCCGAATTATTTTCTTAAACTTAGAAATTAATTTTTGTGACTATTTCGTAAAGAGGTCAGAGAGTTGTATCACTGTAAACTCATTCACAGATTTTTCAATCAACATAGAAAATTAATACAACATCTTTAACCAAATGTCATATTATATTATACATACATATTATATTTACAGTTATTAATCTTTGTTAAACTTGAAATTATTGAATAAAGATAAACTTCTCTTAAACAATACACATCATTAGCAAGAATTTCTACCGAGATTTGCAATTTCTTATACTCTGGATTGCTTACTAATCGCGGATTAATGATATATTTCGTTAAGGGATTTTAGAATAATCTCCATGACTATTTATTTCAACCCATATTTTAGCTCATAGCCATATTATTTTTGTGTAGGGAAAGGAGATTATGAGGTTTCATTCTGGGTTACCCGTTAGCATGTTATTAGACAAAGCGAATTTTTTTCTTTTTTTTTTCATTCATTCAATTTTCAATCAATCAATCAAAAAAATCAAAACAAAATCAAACAAAATTCAAAAACAAAAGTCAAAATGACATTGCGTTTTTTTTCTACCTTAGATTCACGGTATAAAATGTTGCCGAATCTCAGAATCTTTAGCCTATTAGCTTCGAATTATTGCAGCAAACCCAACATTTGCATTCAAAGCGACGCACTTTTCGAGGTCATTAACAAAAAAATTATCTAGGCAAACTCATTCACCGTAAACTTCAAAACAATGATTTTCGAGATGGTTAGGATTATAGAATTGACGACGACTATGCTGATTGTGAAGTTTCAAATGTAACAATACGAAGTTTGTATTTTCATTTTCTACAAAGCCGTTCATGCTACTGCTCATTGTAATGTAAAATCTACATCTCTAACTCAATGCTTATATACACTTTTGTGGTTGACAGAAATATATGATCATTTCAACAAGCAAAAAACTGCCTGTTTACATTTTTATAACATCACTATGTTACGTTTATAAGGTTATTTTTTAAGACAGACATTCTCTTGATTAAGATCCATTGCAGGGAAAAGTTCCTACTAATTTAGTAAACTACGGGAATGTAGAAATTTATGAGAAAAGTCTGCAGTACTCTGATGACGTTATTGATATATTTATGTTTTCATCAATTGTGAAATAGTCACAAAATAATATTTCCAATAGATGCAGTAATGTTACGTAGATTATGTACTTAGTTGTACATATTATGTACTTAGAGTACATATTATGTACTTATTTTAACGCATTAAATATTTGCTCACTGCAAACAGTTCACGTACAGATAGAATTAACAGTGGTTGTTTTGTTATTCGAAAATGTTCTCTTTATACTCATCACAAAAAATTATTATTTTTTTAGAATCTGAGATAACGGACTGAGTATTTCCGATCGACGCGATTCAAATTTGTTCTCTTGAAGATTAATGCTTTTTCATATTATTAGTTCAGACGCACATTGGTAGTACTGCAACCAGTACCGTTACCTTCAGAATAGTGGGATGATTTGTTTGGACAATGATCAAAAGAATTTCGAATACGTAATGGATATTGTTACACACATTTTGATCACAATGCTATAACATCAGTCAATGAATATCTTCTGAAAGAAACAACATTACCCAAACACCTTTAAGTCGCTTCTGCATTCTGCCCAAAGATGGAATATGCAGCGAATATGCGCTATCTCTCGACGGTATTCTGTATCTAGAATATATAACTAGTATAGCTCCACCTGATACTTGAGTTATTTCATTCTAGTAGTTTCTTTAATGGCTTTTCAGTGGTACAGCATCAACGTTTAAGGTCATGAAAGTGCAGGCATTCAAAAGTAAGGCTTTACTTTCCCGCCATTTCGTTATAAAGGACTACGCACTTTTTTGTAGTACGATAAAACCTCTGTCAATGGGTGGAAAAGCAGACAAAATAATTTATTCCGCAAAGACTAATTGTGTGTTACTAAGTGTTAATTATTACATTTTTACATAGCAACTGCGGCGCCTCAGCAGAGCGGGCAGGTTGCTGCACTGGTCGACCAAGTGTCTGAAGTTAATAGGCCTTTATTGTTTTGTACGAAAACGGCCGAAGTACTTACAAATGAGCTGCTTGCGCTTGCGGAACATATCGCTGTACGTATTCTTGTAAATAGAATACTTCCGTGTTTGGATATGTCCGGAAACATTGTAGAGACTACTTGTCTTGAGGTAAGCAGTTTTACACAGATAGTAGAGCGGCACAGGCCAACTTGTTCTTTGGGTTCTTCTCTTCTCAGGGAACGACCGTTTCTGTGGAGAAGGCAAATAGGACTAGTGTACCCTTCAGACTCTCCTATCTAGTAATATGAAGGAGCCTACTAAGTCGCTCTATTTATCAAAGAGTGCTATTTGAAGACATCTATGTTTTGCCCCATGTACTTAGTTTATACAGCTCAAAAGCGGATCTATACTAAACACTAACGATTTTATGCGAAGAAGCGATCATTCAGTATATTTATGGAAAAACGTTTATTTGAAAACGAACTATGGCTTAGTTTAAAAGAGATATTGCTTTAGACCTATTTAATAACAAGCTAGCTGTATCAACGGTCATGATAGAGTTGGTACAAGTGGCCTCACCGCTTGCATATTGACTCATACAAATTTTTACGAACAGTGCAAAAATACTGGGACTTTTAGAGAATTCACTTCCGAAATGACTGTTTTATGTTAGGGGCACATGTAGCGCGCTGTGGCCTGTGAACACATAGATAAGCATAAATATTTCGACGCTATTCTAGATAAAAACGTCTTGTGTTTTTGAAAAGGAGTGTCCGTCATGACGTTCGTATGTATGATCATGTAAGCTAAGAACTTTAAGAGGTACAGAGGCATAACACTTCTTGCATATATGAAAATAGTTTGGTTTAATCAAGTTAATGTTGTCATCATTTCTCTGTTATAGGACAAATCTAATTCAAAATCGAACTAATGTATCCTTCATTGGTTGGAAAACATTCGACCATTATAATAATTGACAATGCTCACTGACGTTACTAAGGTCTAAATGTCATCGTATAAAATTGCTATAACTTAGAGACAGATAGCATGATTGGAGATTTACGTATTGGTTGATACAAGCGTCATGGATTTATCCTGATTTATTCATGCTGTTCATAGGAATTGGAACTAAGATCTCACCGAACTGCGACGAAGTATCTCGACCTCAACCAGCCGCGGAGTGATGAGCGTTGGGCTCGCTTAATGACTGTTTGCCAAGAGGTCTTCTTTCTTCTTGTTAACAATCAGCACTCAACAGTAAGGTTACTTAATTTCCTCGCATCTTGACTTCGCTTTGTATTTTTGTTACAAATCGGCATGAAGTGCGCCTTAATTTCTGATATTGAAAATTATCGCCAGTGAAAGGGAGTACTAAATTTAAGTTTATATTTCCTAGGAGCCGATTTACGCGTTGTTATTTTCTTTAAAGTTACTTCGCATTACTTACACTTATGTATGCAACTCTATGAGTACGATATTTTCAGTGAATTTCTTATAACTCCGTGTTTTTAAGCAAGTTTTCTGTTATTGTTAATTCCAAACATAAAATATTTTTTCATACACATTCGGACACGAGTTTTATAGTCACATGTGGTGTTTAATAGACAATAGTAATCTGGATCTTTAGCATAGCCACGAATACGTAAAGACTTTACATCTCTTTTCTTTATTTTGTTGAGTTGATAGGTATCGATTTTCCGCAGATACAGCTCAGTATATAATCTTTGAGCTATTATTTTTTGTATTAAAAAAAAATTGGAAATTTCCGAGAAGTTTTTCTTGTGTTTTTGTGCCAGATGTAGTTCATTTATCACTTTTAAAAGAAACAATCCAATTTTAACAACATTAATTTGAATAATCTCGCTACTTTGAAATAATACTTTGAAGAGATAGCTTTCGCTATTGTATATGCTATATACATAGGTTCGACGCATCTTTTACCTGCACGAGAACATCTTTAGAGCTCAGGCTCACGTTGCGGATAGCCTAGAGGACCTCGGATGCCTCCTTAATTGCGCTCGAAGGGATCTCAATGTCCGGGCAACAGCAAAGGTGTGCCATTTCTCTCTTAATCTTGTGAAACAGTTTTCCTCCAATCTTCCAGGCTATACAGCCAATAAAGGAATAAAATATTCCATTCAACATATAATCCAATCAATTGAAGTTTATTAACACGTCGTAATAAAAAAGAAACACGCATTTCATATTGCGAAATTCCTAATACTAAGCGTAATAGATTTAGTATTCTTTTCAAATAGCTCAGATTGACGGTGTTTTATGAGGGTTTAGTATATTATCAGATGCGGTTCTTTACTTGCTTTAAAAACAATATAAACCAAGTTAAGTTGAACTATCAATAGCAAAAACGTCTAGCGGATGTTCCATTATACGGCGGATCCATGCACTATAGCAAAAACATCCGTTTGATAATAATTTTATGGGCTTTTCCTACAGAATGTCCTACGGTTGATTTTACTTCGTCCAGAAGACAGTGTAAAAGCAGATAGAAGAAAAAACGATCTGATTTGCTTTTCTGATTTATCATCACTGATCATTCATAACCCATCATGATCATAATGTCCAGCTCATAGGTTTTCTGCATGATCTTGTTTATTTATTATACATTATTATATTATATAAGCTCTTGTACGTAACCATTATAAAGTGAGAGAAACCTTTTTTATAAACACTTGTACATGTCAGCAGGGCTTGGTGTACGGTCATTTGGAGTGGCGAACGATTGAAGCAGATACCTGGTGCAATTGTTTTTCCACGCCTGTCACAATTCCTAGTGATATGCGTACCATCGCGGAGGTTAGTAAACAGTTGTTTGTTTATCCGCGTGGAAAAATTCTTCTTCTTTCGAGTCTAGGTTTTATAGAAATCAATAAACAATACAGACAGACAGTTTTTGTATTCTGAGTATGAGGCTAAAAGAAGAATCTTTATCAGCCAAAAGGAGTACCCTTTTGTTATAACTCCGATAACGTTTTACACATATTTTTGCTTTTCGAACACGTTCTAGGCTAGACCTTTTCTTCTTTCTAGATATTTTCTATTTTCATGTGTTGGCATTGTGATCTTCTTTTGCTGTCGCAGTGATATACATAGTGCTATAAAAAGGGGTCTTATACCGGGCCATAGAATAAGCAGAACCATCGAAAAAAAAACGTTGGAAAATAATTTAAAAAAATGTAAAAAAGCTATACAAAGAGCCATGGTGGCCTGCACAGAGCTCTGCTTGGGTCCTAGAATAAAAATACGGCCTTAAACAACAATATTTGTTTGAAACGCAGATGCGAAGCAACGCCAACACGGTTTTGATCGTAGAGAAGGATACGGTCTTCCAAAAGCTTTTAGATCAGAATGCCATTAAGTTCCTCGACCAGAATGGCTTGAAGACAATTCTAGTTACTGGGAAAGGTAAATTATATTGAATTATCTAGAATGGCCCGAGCTTTATAGCAAAGTTACTTTTAATCTTAATCTCGTTTCGTTATAATAAAGCAGCTAAATCGTTCACACCTTTAATGAAAATTTCCGTCGAGAAATTGATAGTTTTAATAAACACGTATCCTATCGACAACAGAACAAGGACATTATTTGGCCAATCGAGAAACATTTGCGTTTGAACTGCGACTCGGAAGTATGCAAGCGATTATGGGCTGTGTTTTACGAAAATCGGCTGTTTTAGTAGTAGTGAATCTGTGTATGTCTTCTGGAAAAGCTGAAAAAATAGAATTTGAAAAAATTTTGAAACGAAGGGTAAAACGACAAAATTGTTTTTTAAGTGTGCTCTTGTCCACTCACATAGGCAATATATTTCAGTAAGATCGGTACTTTTCAAAAATAGCAACTTGCTTGCCCGATGTAGCTGGTGCATTCTGAATTGCAAATTATATGCTTGGATTGTAGTCAAATAAATTATTTAGCGATAAAACAGTACGCTTGTTTTGAAAACACGCTTTCTTTTTTCAAAAAACACATGTTTTGTAAATGACGTTTTGCAAAGTTGGGATGCATTTTCAGCTTCTTTCAGTCTCGCTTTATGCATCTGATCGTGTATTTGACTTTGCTAAGCAAAATATGTGGATATGGTTTAACTGCAGGCGTTCCTGATTTCAGTACGAGGGAGATGCTGTGGGTCCTAAGGCACAAAGTAATACCTAATGCCAGGTGGGATTTAATGAGCTGAAACATAAATGATCATAGCAGTTCTGTGTATTGTTATTTGAATAGACGTAAAGGAAATTAAAATTATTATTATTATTATAACTATATAATTAATACATATTTAATATTGGGGTAGGTTTTACGCATTGACTGATGCTGATCCGTATGGCCTTGATATTGCTGGAATTTACGCCTTCGGTTCCTTGAGAAGCACACGCTTACGACTCGAGGTAGCTGGTCTCCGGTGGATAGGATTTCATCCAAGCGAAATCGCCGAGTATGTATTTATTCAAGTGCATGTATGCATTTCTCTCAATATGCTCTAGGTAAGTTGTCTTTAGCTCAAACAGGATGTTTTTCATTACTAGTGATGAGTGTGTCTTAACGATATTTATCCGTTAATCTTGTCGTAGATCTTTGTTCGTTACAGTTCGTTTGCCAATGATAGCATTTCAATAATGTGATCTGTAGCTTATTTCCACTGGTTATTGAGATATCCGCACTTAAATCACCTTAGGAGTCCATTCATGAGATATAAATTGCAATGCCATACTTGATAAACCCTATTTGTCCTGTGAAAAAAGGCGATCTTCTTCATGAGGATGGTGATATTTTTATGGATAAAAGTGCATATACATCAATACGTTAGGTAATGTGTATACACATACATTACCTAACATATTGATAAATTGCTTAAGCTACTACGTGACGATGATTTTATCATTCTAATCTTAAATATATTCAAATGGTTTTAAAAGCATATTTTTCTGGCATTTCCTTTCATATAAGGTTTAGATTGGATGACGCGCGGCGCTTACCGCTTTCCGATATGGACAATCGACGTCGAATTGCCCTTATGAACAGGCCTTGGATCAAAGGAAGGCCCCAATGGCGAAGTGAGGTAGGAATGAAAAACTCAATGCCTAACTTATTATATATATATATATATATATATATGTATATATTCCATAGACGAATACATAACATAAACGACTAAACAATGAACTCGTAGGTCAATATCTTATTCTTATAAAAATCAGCGGTGTATATAATGTATTAAACCTACGCTTTAAGACGATCTTTTTCTGTGTAGCGTTCTACACTACAAGTGTGATTAATAGATGCCCAGAATATATATTATATCAGTAAGAGCTGGACTTGAGCTTTCTTTGTTTGGCATAGCTTGAGGATATATAGACCGTATACGGAGATAGTATCTGTTCTTAAAATGCTCGCACAGTTTTCTCGGTAAAACAATATATTTTATTTATCAGCACGTTTATTTGTTAGTTGCAACAATTTAAATGCTTAGACAAACGTTAAGTATTAATAACTAAAATCCTGGCAGTAAAACAGTGGCAAAAAAGCTGTCATATGACTTCTATTTTAGGTGGACAAGCTTGGTGAGCTTCGATGCAAGGCTGAAATTGAGGCTCTGAATCAGTTTGGTGAATTTTTTCTCCTTAAAGACTACCTCCTCACCAAACTCCTTGCGGATCACTCAAGAAACTAACTGACATCAATCGTGTACCGACGTCAATGGTAACATCAATCGTTAGTTTACTGATACTGATTGCGATTGCAGAAATCACAATGCACCTAATATTACTGGTCAGGCAACCAAAAAATCTGGCCGAACTTAATTGATGTAGTGTGAACTCATCCACTGAGTAAAAGTTCCGCGTTATATTTTTGGTGTTCTAATGTGCTAAAACTTATAACGGAACGAATTCTATTATTTTTAGAAAACTCTCTAGGAACTTTGATAACTCTGTTCTTATATCATCAATTAATCTTAGTTATAATTTCAATTAAAAATATGTATGAAAAAAATTAAGATTTCAAATAAACATGCAAACAATTAGAGTCTATACAGTTTATTAGCCGTCCTTGATAAATATACTCTTAAGAATAAAAAACAGAGACAAGCGGATATTTTTTTTTATATATATTAAGTAACTGCCGCTCATCAAGTATTATAATGCTATCGTTATGATATTATGGTCTTTATCTTGCCATAGGTATCCGCAAGAAGCATATGTTTGTATATATGCATACAAATGCACATGTTTCCCAAATATATATTGCTTGTCTAAGACACTTGTATTACTGCGTGTAATTACCATTATTCAGTACCATAAATTACTATCTCGGTTTTTCTACGAACAAAGTAAATTTATTAATATGTAATTTTCATTATAACATCTCACGCCTTCTTTTGCTTTTGAGTGTTGGTTTTCGCAACTAAAATGTTTTTGATCTTGTTAATGGATGCAACTGACCTAATATTTTATGGTGGGTCGAAGCTAAATAATCATTGCTATGAGCTTTCATTCTATGGTAACCTTTCATAATAATAAACATTACACTGTACGCCTTATTTATTCAAGTGTAAAGTCTCAGCATTGATTTATTAAATTTAGATGCATGTTACTCAATTAATAAAAAGAATAAAATTTACATATAATACTTAAGCAATGACAAAGTGCTATGGTAAGGTTATCCAGTGTAGCTTTTGAAGGCTCTTCTGTATAACTGATTCCTTTGGCTCGTATCCTACACTGATAAAATCACACAGATTCATCAATGTCAACTGTATTTACGTCAGTCTATTACCGACTGACGCTCCTGGCCACCTCTAATTTGTGTCAGTTATCTATGAGCGGAGTTAGCCCACGCGCTCGCAACATTGGTTAGCTTCATCCCATTAGAAATCATTAGAAATGACTGAACGGTATTCAGCTGTCCATACCTTCGGCTTTTTGTAACATTCGTGCGAAACGCTTTGTAATTGCAAGCGACGTATCTATAAAACGTTCTACACAATTTGATATGCAGGTCTCGGTGCGACCATCGAGACGGCTTGAGGGCTTCTCAACACATTTATCCCAGCATGTTTCCGTTAACCGGTGAACCTGTTATTTATGCACACATTAAAGGTAAGCAAATGCAGCCAATAAAATCTCGCACATTTATCTATTGACAGCAATACATAATAGTTTTTAATTTGTAGAACTGTTCATTTTTCTGTACAGAAATCAGTTCGTCTTGTAATCATAAATGGTTGTGCGTAAAAAATACATACATGTACATGAAATCAAACTTAGAAGATACTAACGCAATGGTCCAGCTTTAGAGTCATGAAACTTTTTTTAAAAAAAATGTATGTAAGCGTTACTGGCCGATAAAATATCTTTCATACGATTTGCTTTAAACTTGGAATTATAACCAACTATTCAATTCGTGAATTCTTCACAAAATTAATTTAGCAGATAGTCCGAATCGAATTATATATATATATATATATAGTTCAGCGAAAAGATTCTAATTTAAATATTTGCACTACCGTCTGTCTGTTAAAGCTTTTAAAAAATACTCTTACATATTTAGCATGGGAATTTAGTCTATTTATTCATATAAACCCTATAATAAGACGGTAAACGAACATGTATTGTCTAAGCGTTGCAACAAGCGGGTCTGGACCTTGCTTATTATGGAGTCAAACGATCTTTAATTAACAAGCAAAAGTCAGCCAGGATTCCAACCTTAACTATTTCGTTTAATAAAGTATTAAATGTATGCATTTGTATTCTTTATTGGTAAGCTAATATTAATAGACATCATTTAGACTTATGAAACAGGCATGTGCGCACATGTAAACCGCGCACCGTGGACTGAACTAGAAAAGTCGGCCATCTGGTGTAATGTAATTCAATTATCTGTTACACACCTGCATTTGAAATTGAGCTCTTTGTTGTTCAACCATCAGCTGCTCCTGCAAGTCCTTGTCTAAGGAGCGATTATCATTGTCGTGGTCTCCCAAAACCATCTTAAGTGTTTACTTCTGACTTGAAACTTAATGGATCGTTGAAGTTTTAGTACCACTAACTCGCGCAAACTATTGTGGAGCTGAGATAAAGGTCGCCTTTCGTAAGCACTCTGTGGTTTTGATGCTTATCGTCTGCCCGGTCTTCCTGTGATGTTGTTTTTATTTATTTCTTAGAAAAGCGAACAGTTGAACTGGAGACAAACGAATGAACGAATGAAGAGAGCGAATCAAAATCATTTTGGTTTTTCAGAATCCACATGAAAATTTACGCTCGATGTCGGTCTTTGCTAAACCAATTTACTCACCTTGAAAGAGATAATAAAAGGTTTAGGTTGGATAATGAAGAGGAGACGCATTGCATTTTTTCATCCCTTAACAATGATGCATCCAAATAATCTTATAATACTATTTTACTAAGATCGCAATACTACTTTAGATATGACATTAGCAAGAACACAGTACAGTAATCGATTTATGATTATATTAAAACTCACGATGAAAATAGTAAACACAATCAATTAATAATAATGAGTGTTAAAATAATAAAATTGTTAATCCATGCTTTACTCTATCGATATACAGAACAAATATATCCCGTGATCTTGTGCATATAATAGTTTATTTTTTTAGTAATGGGAGAAAATACCTGGAACGTCTTTTTATTGAAAATTAAATCAGCTAGTAGTGTTACTTCTGCACTGAAGAAATATGCACATGATCGGGTTCTTATATACCGAAACGGAGCGTAATGCTTAAATTTTCTTCTTCAAATTTTCCTCGAAAATGCAACCAATTATTTTTGTTTTACAATTACGAACCGAGTAAAGGTACATAAGTAAACTTTTTTGCTTTACAACCATGACTTATGTTCTGTGCATCCACCTCTTGTAAAACGTTCGCAAAATTAGTTGATTTATTAAATTTGGAAATAACTCTGATTCCAATAATAAAAAAATATAATGTTAAGCGATAATGGTAGTTTACACCGTTTTCACCCGAAAGTCTCGTTCAAACATATCAAACAAAAACCAACAAACGTAAATTTTCGGACTACAGTGAGCTATAAATCTGAAAAATCAAAGAGCTTAGAACATAAGACCATAGAGGATACAAGAAGACGCAAAGAATAACTAGCAGCTTTAGCCTATACGGATGATCCTACCCGCGATGATGATATATTCTCAAAAGCATCTTCTAAATTCAGCATAAAGGTTCCACGATTCCTTTTAAATTACTTTTTGTGTATCTTTTTGAGGAGAACAAAATGCTATTCTTATCTTTGGTCTTGGGTACCAACTTCTTCACGTTCTTTCTTTGTTCAAACAAAGACAAACAAAGGATTGTCGTTTATTGCATGAACATATAAGTCTGATAATGGCCGTCATATGTAGTTTCAAGCAAATTGTGCTCAGAGCCTCGCTTTTGGGTTTTTGGAGGACACTTGTTTGCCATTTCCTCCTTATTTTGCATCAATATGTGTCTTCTTTATGTTGCTTGCTATGTAAACAGTTCTACCGTAGTTTAAACAAGCAAGCAGATTTAAAAAAGTTAAACTGTTACAGCAATAAATTATTTGCGGGTACCTACTTATATATATATAAGAAGGTGCCCGCATATCTTTGATATAAAACATAATTACAAATAAAAAAAAAAAGTCTTATTTTTTTTATGAAAAAAATGGAGCTCGCCTCTCCAGTCAGTGAATCGCCCGCTACTCAATCAAACACATCTATTCATTCATTCATTCATCCACAGCTCATGCTCAGAAACGATCTATGAAGAAGCCAGCGACAATTGAGTGGAGTAGACGCGAATCTCGTAAAGTATAGTGACGACAACCATGGTCGCCATTTTGGATTAAGCAGCAAATTAATTACCTCTAACTTGTTAAATGCTGTTATAATTTTGGTGAATTTTGTGAGAAATCGTTTCGACTTTCCTCGATTTGTACAAAAGCGTGCGCTTGTGCTATATTACGTAGCTTAAACTTCAACATTTCTACCCTAAATCCGACTTTCGTGGAGCTGCTTAGCTCAACTGCTGACGGCACCACCTATCTGGTGGACTATCTTGATGATCTAATATCTATGCGATCTGTTGTTGGCCGGAGAGAGCTATTGGGAGTTGACTACGGTGACTCGTAATCACACCGCAGCGACGAGGCTATTTTACTCGAGGCGATCGGGGTACTAATATTGTTGCTGCTGCTGCCACTGTGGAACAAATCAGTAGGTTTTGTGATCATTGTCTTTAGTTACGTATTCTGTGTTGTGCTCGTTGTAAAGTGCCATTGTTCGAATTCATCGTTATTCGTTCGGGTTATTCCAGAACCACATCGTCGTCGTTAGAGTGAAAACGTTTTGTTCGTTCGTTGGTTGTTCCCTCCGAAATGGCTGTAGCCACGGGCGCCAATAGTGGAAGTGGTCGGGCATCCGAAGCATCGCGTCTAGTTACAAACGCCAAGCGGCAGCGCATCCGAAATGTGGTACTCAATCTTGAGAATTGTATTCTTTCACACGATAGACTGTCCAATACGCCGTCCATGCAGGATGGACTGGATCCCGAACTTGAGGCGGATCTTCGTTTTGTTGGGTGTGAGATGATCCAGAGCGCTGGTATCTTGTTACGCTTGCCGCAAGTTGCTATGGCAACAGGACAGGTACTCTATCAGCGATTCTACTATAGCAAAAGCTTCGTTGCACACAATTTTGAGGTGAGTCCTGCAATAGGCATACGTAAAATACGTTCAAAAGCTTCTCGTCTTTACAACGAATATAATTTTTAAGAACTCAACCAAGTAATTAAATTAACGAGCGTAATTTTCCTATAACCAATGCGGAATGCATATAATAGAAAACTATGAGTCTGTTTAATTTAGTTAACGAGGTGTGGAATATTTCGCTGAAAAGAGACACGTGAATTTATGGTATGTTTTAGAACGTGATTAGTTATAGTTTCATGCGGAATTCGTTTAATTTCAAATATTTTGCTGTCTGCATTATTTGTATTAAGAGATTGAGTTTAATTGAGTGCAAAGCCGAGCTTCTGAAGTGGTAACAGCACATTACTTATTTTCGGCATTCAGTTTTAGCTGGCTTCTTCTGTGTTGCCCGGTTACTAAAAATGACAAAGTTTATTATTTAACCTGCGTATTGACCAGACGGAAAGAGGTATTCCGTAGTTCACAGTAAGACCAGCTTACAAGTAACAAGTTATGAATCCTAAGTTTTCAAAAAAAAGTAAGGGGTGAAATTCAAAATATTGTAAAACTTTATTTTTGGAATTTGCAGTAGTAGCTTAGATTAGCAGCTATACGTCTAAGCTCATCAGATATTAATGAATGATTCGTCGCTCCTTCTATAAACGTTGCTAGTACGTGCTTTAAGGTTTAGAGCTGTATTTTGATAATAGTATTATCAAAAAAACGCATTATGACATCATATTTTTTTTTATAGAAGAGTAAATAGATAAGAAAAAAGAGTAGATAAAAAAGTTACTCTGTAGATTCGTTATATAGGTATTGTTTTTGGTCCACCTAAGAGAAAATAAGATGAATTTCGAAATTTTATACATTATTTTCTATGAAGACAATATTCCCATAGGCGACATTTATTGATATTTCGTCTAAGCAGAACTTTTGTCTCCCGTGTAGATTGTCGCCATGGCGTGCGTAGTTTTAGCGTCAAAAATTGAAGAAGCTCCTCGGCGAGTGCGGGATGTACTCAATGCGTTTCATCACCTCGAGCAATTGAGGAGAAAACAAGCTCCTGAGCCACTGTTACTTGATCATGCTTATATGGGGCTAAAGAATCAGGTGATCAAAGCCGAACGACGGGTTCTCAAGGAGCTTGGCTTCTGTGTGCATGTCAAGCACCCACATAAGGTTCGTGTATATAAAACCAAATTTTAGCTTGCTCACTTCTACTAATAATTTAAATACAGATCTAGAAATCCCTTGTTTTTAATTTATTTAAGACTCATAATGACCGTTTTTGCGATTATTTGTAAGGATGATATCTTAATAAATAATATAAATAAATAAAATATGAAAAATTGTAAAAAAGACCAAATAGGTGACAGCAGGCAGATACAGGGTAGCAGGTGACATGAACACGTTTGTTTTTTATTTTGTTTCATTAATTAGTATAACTAGATGTAGAGTTTTTGTAAGTATGAGCACACAACGTTTAAATATTTATGTGAGAATGCTAAGTAGATTTGACATGTAGAATTTCAAATGCATTATGTCGTAACTTGCTTTCTTGATTTAACCTGTTGAGAAATTATTGAACGGTATACTACTTCTAAGTACTAAATCTTTTCCAGTGCGTTCTGCTGAACATCTTTGAGCTTCCGAGTAGTTCTCTTACCTGTACACAATAAATAACGAACGTCTTGCGTTTTTTGCTCATCTCGTTTTTTTGCCTCATTACAATGTTATGATCCTGTGCGTGCACGGGTCATGTGTGGTATGGATACTCATCTGGATGGACTTTAGATGATTGTAACTCTTCTCGAGGTGGTACTGCGTCAAGAAAGCAACGACCGTCTACTGCAGATAGCTTGGTAAGTAAACAATAACTTCAATCGGATTACCAAAATCTCACCCTCGCAATGATCTCCCTTATATGTATAAAGGAGTAAGTACTGTATCTGACGCCGGAACAAAATATGCTTCTCCTGGTTTCGTTTTGTGCGAACACCTGGCTGGCCCCCTATCACTTTTCTCATTTGTCTTAGAAAATTAAAAAAATAAAAAGAAAAAAAAACTCAGGAATAGTCCACAGCTGTTAGTTCTTCTCTGGCTACAGCTCGTTACGAAAAAACTTTTTTTGCAAAAATATGAGTGTGTTAAACTATAGAATTGTGATAGCTGCTAGGCCCGGCAAGTTTTTGCAGCAAAGCGGAAAGTGAGACGCTAAGTGTATGTTCCCAACTGTAGTAATAGCTGCTATGAGTCGAATCAAGTCGAACGAATTGAGTTCTGCTTGATAGCTGATGACGATAATGAAGAGGATCCGTCCTCGTCGACGAAATCACTTTAGGAAATTAACCTTCAAGCAACTGAGCGCCCTTCAGTCCTCTCTCGCTTACAAGACACACACACCCAAATACACAGAAAGAAACGTACACGTTAATGTCCATACAGGCGACAAACATTGATTAGACAACCAATCATGATAGCTGGATGTTCTTTCTGGCTCTAGATAGTGGGTGCTATCGAAACAGTGAAATGACGTTTATTCTTTTCTCAGCGGAGGATGAGCGTCGAGGACGAGTGGACCTCACCTCGGAGGCTCGAGCTCGGAGGTGAGTCTCGAACCGCCCTGCCACCGCCCCCCCCCGCCCCGTTCTGTCGGAGAACCCGGCGACGGAGGCGAGTCGAGACGGTAGGCGGATTAACAGCTCACAACAACCACAACAACCGAACGAACAACATTCGGCGGTTAACTCCTTCCCCTATCGCATCTCATGGAGAGCGACAACAGGGCGCCGGCTGTGTATGATGATGATGCTACATATACTTCGCCGATCTTCCTCGGTCGATCAGGCGCAACCGGTCCCAACGGCAACACCCGAAAACCGAAAGCCCCCCGCTGCTGCTGCTGCTGCTGCTGCTGCCGCCGCCGCCGCCGCCGCTGCTGCTGCTGCTGCTGCTTTGGTTTGTATGTTCCTGCTGTTCCTGTAATGCCTGCCTCTGCTGCAAGTTTTGTTACTGCTAACCATTTCTCCTTAATCGATCGATCGATCAGTCACCCTCTCACTTGGTAAGGCGCCCCTCAGATGAGTTTTGCCAAAACTGCCCATGCTGCCAATCAATATGTCGATCTTAATTAAATGTCAAATGCACCTTTCATATTGTTGGGTATTATACAATGAATTGGCGAGATCCCGCAAAGCAAATTGGTAGACATAACCGCAAAAGATGATACTGCTATATGCAAATGCGCACGACGTATTCTTTTATATTTACAAATTTTCAATTAAGTATGGTCGATTTACCAATTATCGATCAGTAGATGGTTGTTATAGATGGTTGTTATTAATGACCTCTTAGATTTCGAGGCGCCTTCGAGAATCTTTCGTGAAGTGGGTTTTTAGAAGCTACAATTTTAGACGGAAGTGGTGACGATTAAAATGTAAATAGGAGAAAAGCACTCATGGCTATCTCTAGGCGGAATAACATATATGAGGTCACTTGCCTTTGGGAACATTCTTTTTATTGCTTAAAGGAATCATGAATTGAGTAAGACGCGTGAATGATCAGCTTTAGCTATTAGTAATATTATATAGTAACAGTATTACTCAATAACCGTACGATATTCTGGTAATTTCGCTTAAGTAAAGGCGACCTGAATATCTATTCGCGCGAACCCTGAATTCTTTCAGTAGTTTGTGGAATTCCGTTTCTTTACTTTATTCTGATAGATAGAATGATGGTAATTGACATTTGTGAATTTATGGTTTTACAATCCGCTTAAGTAAAATCGAGTCGTAATCTAACAACGCCGATACGAGGAAAGAAAAGTTTGGGACATCGACGAGATAAGCCACACAAATGAATGAATCAGTTTTTTCGAGTAACTGCCGAGTCCGGGTATCCGCGTTAATAATTCGTTAAAAAATGAGCCAATGAATACTTATACGAATGTAATACAAACGACTCGAGTACATTAATTAACGAATGGATGAATGAAACATGATATTTAGTAGAAATTCGGAGGCAGATAATGACCAGGTATTATTCACTTATTATTAAATATTTTAGGACTCCTGAACTTTATAGAGCGTTTTAATGAATGAAGGTTTTATTCAATTAGAATGCTGCACAACGACGACTGATGGTAGCCCTTAAATGATCGGTGATCAAGAAGTCCACTTATCTGTTATCATTTTCGCTGCGTAACTCAACCTTGCAGTTATTTCAGTCAAATGGATCAAGATAAAGGTAACACTACTGGCACAGATGTTACTGCAGCTGATGTCAATGCAAGATGTGAAGACTACAAACTAAATTTCTCGGAATATAGCCTTAAAAATCCACTGACGATTGGCACATTTTGTGAACCCACACAACTTTATACTTTACGTATCCAGGCCGTTCTTTGCGGTTGATGGGTCAATTCAATGTTTAATTGTATTACATGGACGTACACATGCGTCAACCAACTGCTTCCTCAAGTGGAAAAAGGGAGGGTTCCTATTTAATGGTCGTATTCCTATTCGTAAAAGCGATATGTAAGGTACATAGCGGCCACGATGGCGTTGAATGTGAACATAATTTATAATACAATGCAGCAGTAAAGTGCCTCAAGTGAGTCTTCAATCCGCACGATTACTGAAATGGTCGTAGATCACCATATGTTGACGCCGCCGTGTGGATTGCGATCTAGAATTGTTCGCCTCGACGTTGGTTCTGGCCACCGGCTATCGTAACTTTGGTCCCTGCGTTGTCGAGCTCATCACGAATGCTACGTTTCATTGAGCCATCTTCGACGGAATATGGGCGAGGGCGTTGCTGCGCCTGCAATCGTTTGAAAGTAATGATATTATGTTATTACGGCCATCAGGGCATGAATGTCGTTAAGCAAAATTATCATAGTTTCGTGTTACTTGTGCGCTTGACTTGTTTATCTTAGCCTGTGGTATATAGATTGTGCTTGCAGGAGGCGATGAAACTGACTGAGGACTGATGAAATGCAGAGACTTAACAAGTGGTTGGGAAGATGCATTACTGAATAGTAATACGATATTTTCGTGTAGCAGTAAATGAAAGCGGTCTGTGACAAATACCATCAGCGTTTGTCTCTGGTGAATAAACGGAGGTTTTACGCACGAAATTCTATAAATTAACATGCTACTCTACAGAAAAAGGACTTTCGGAAAGAGGTCTACGGAATGACAAAGTAATTATTGTATCACCCAAGTTTGAGACCGCTGCATAAGGCTTAGTAAAATGAGTCAATGAGAAGCATTACAGTTACATTAGATAACCTAGGTCTCTGAATGCCGTTTATGTTCGGTACACTTTACATGCATACCTATAGTCAAACGAGGACACTAAACTTTTGTCATCTTTGCTATGTTCTAGTACGTTATTACTACTAGTATGATTTTTCTAGGTAAATCTTAGGTGTGCCGCAAATGTGGTTTATTTTAAAAACAGACAAACTCTTGCTGGGTCTTTCTGCGATTGTGAAGTAGTTCTTGTTGATTCGATTCACATGGCACTATTCGTTCGTGTTATATAGGCCCTTATTTGGATTAACAAGAACATTTTATGTGACTACAGCTTTTGCTGTCCAGAAATTAACCGTATTATTTGATTCAGGTTCTTTAACATTGTTTGTAGACTTACTTTGTTGCGCGGCTTGGACTCTTTCCTGCAACAAAAAAAAATAGTCACCTATTTAGCAAGTTTAGCATCGAAGCATAGTTTAGATCTGTCTAACAATTAGTGGCAGCTATGTTTAGATTCTCCTGTTGTATTCCGTCGGCTTGTGTGTACAAGGTTTGAAGACGCCGTTAAAACATTATTTCTGCGTAAACGAAATTTCTAAGCTGATAGAAAGATCATATTTTGCGGGCTAAATATGGTATTTGTCAGTTTCCGTACAGTAAACCTTGGGTTCTTGCTTGCTTATTACAAGCCATACATTTGGGAAATGATGTAATTGAACTGCAACAACAGATTCATACTTGAGCTTGCTATTCTTTTTCGCAAAGTTAATAATACGTAGCGGATGCGACAATGCAGGCTAGCGCATAGTGCTGACTTAAATGACCGTGTGGGCAGTACCTATTCAGTTTTACTAATACTACTTCGATAGCTTAGCAGCAAGCTGCCAAGGTTGTGGTGAGGTGCAGCGCTCACGTTACGAAATATAAATTTTAACTGTAAAGATTTCCATTATTTTGTCACGGAAGCATTTCTCGAATGAAAAGGTTTTGATCGAAGATTTGAAAGAAGTACTGCAGGTTCACACCATTTGTGAGAGGTCCACCACAAGTATAGACAAACAGAAACGCGTTTTTGACGGTGTTAACAGTAAACGTATGTGGTGTTAGTGGTATATATAACTTCGACAAAACTAATTCACTTAGGTGCTGCAATAATTAATTTTCGATTATTTATTGGCGGCTTGGGGCTAGTGGCGTGAGAGGGCGACGTCAACGGTAAGGCAGAAGGAAGTAAAGTTCAGGCAGATGAGAAAGTAGCTATTCCGTTGTCAGGGGTCGTGGCAGCAGCCTTGGCAATTGTATTTACTAGCTATGGCGGCGGCAGCTTGGAGGGTAGTGCGTACCTAACCCACGCTATTTGGACAGCATCACACACATCGAGAATACGCAGTATTATTCATAGTCATATGTAATTACACTTATTAATGTGAATTGATTGAACACAGTTGATTTAACCGGTGCGTAGAAGTGAAGTGTTAAATTCAATTGGCTTCTCTTCTTAGTGTAATTTTCTGAGAGATCAGATGTCAAGGAATACGCAGGCTACGAAAGCCATGTAGGTTAGTATCTGGTTTTACGTTTACAAAGTCACTATTCGACAAAGCGATGACTGCGAGGGGATTGGTGGATAGATATGTGCGATTGGTACTGTTTAAGTTAAGAGATCAGAATTTTGTGGACTTTTAGTGCCAGCAGGCGCGACAACGTTTTCCTGATTTTCTGTCGTTTTCAGGAACTACATGAATGATAGTCTACGTTCGGATATTTTTGTGCGACACACGCCGGAAACAATCGCTTGTGGTTGTATCCACCTAGCAGCACGTCTCGTGCAAACGCCTTTGCCGAACTCTCCACAATGGTATCGACCTTTTGGCGTAACTGACTCGGATGTGGAAGACGTCTCAATCAGGATTTTATCGGTTTACCGTCGAGCAAAACAGGTAAAAAGAGCTGAAAAGAATAGGAATGAGAAGCCTACACACTAGATTATACAATTTTCGATCATACTACTACTATGGTCTACGTTAGGTCAGCTGATAATTTTAAGCAATCAGAAAGACCAAAATACTAGAGCGTAAAATGGATTATTTGCAAGCCGTTGTTGCGAAAATCAGTACGATCAGCAATCATAAAATATCGCTATACAACTGTTCCTGTCGCTTTTTGGTTTCACAGGTAGACGTTGACCGTCTGGATAAGACAGTTAAGGAGTTACGCGCTAAACAACAGGAAGAGAAGAAGGTATGTGGCCTTTTTACTTTTATACAGTGAATTTCAAATTTATATTTGTCGCATCAAGAGAGATTTGCCTCTTGTCCAATTCAATAAATGGATCGTTTTCTATGATATAGCTTTTGCTCGCGTTATAAAAAAAAATGTGTGGTTATTTTTCATGAAATTTCTGCAGCTCAAGCTCATAGTGGGAACGAAAGTAGTCATCCGGAGCAGCGGAGATTCGGAAGCCGTTGAAAACAGCAACTCGAACTCAAACATTCAAGGATCGTCATTAAAAACTCAATGGCTGCAAGGTACCGCTGGGGAAATTGTACCTATGAGCAATGGAACTAAACGAGAGCATCATATCACCGTCAGCAAAGATGACCACAAGGATGAGTTGCGTAACCATAATAATAGAAGCGAGATCAATTCACAGCAGCAGCAACGAACACAGCGAGACGTCGCCGGACGAGCTGGCTTTCAGGAGAGTCACGAACAAGATCGGGAACGCGAGAAAAGACGAAGTGATGAACGCCATTCGGGTGCCGGCGGCGATAAAGACGGTACCAACAACGATGACGATAGGCGGAGTGGAAGTGCCAAGAAATCGCACAAGAGGAAGTCTCGTGAAAGGTCACGCTCAAGAACAGTTAGTCCAGACAGACGGCGAAGAAATCGTGGCCGCCAAATCAGATCAAGAAGTAGATCACGAGAAAATGGACGTCGAAGAGATCGTCGCTAATAGCTCTTAACGATAATTGATTGACTACATGCATAAATACATGCATTCATTCGCTCATACACACATTTGAACATACATATATACTTCTGGTTCAACCCGTGTGTAGAGAGAGAGAGAAAGAGAGAGAGAGAGAAAGGGGAGTCTTACGAGTATCTGAGACGTTTGGGAAAATTTGAAACGTCATTGAATATAATAAAAGCATGTATGTGCTCGAGAGTTCGTGGAAACTGATGACGATACCATCTTGTACACAGTACTCGTGATTTCTCGTTGTATTCACTAGGGCTCAAAAAATGTATAGAAATGCGGTGAATCCCAAAAAAAAGGCATTGAAAGATGGAAAATCAATAGATGATATTATCTGCAATTGCCGGTATCCTCGTCATCCGGCCGTTCTCTAATAAACACTGACATACTCTGACACGAATACATCATGAAGGCGTCAGTACTGTACATATGTGAGAAAAGTTTAGCTGTGTATATATCTATTGCCTTGTTGAATAAATAAAAGAAAAAAACCTTTATCAAATGTTTTATATTTAATATTGTTGGTTGTGAAAGGTGGTTTGAGATCTTAAAGCTAATTCGTCCGAAAAGCCAATCTCAATCCTATGGGTTTTGTTAAAGGTAAATGAAAAAGAATCATTGGGTCATCATGAACAGTAGAGTACCCGCGATGATCTAATGAATAAATAATCAATTGACGCTTATGGGCGCGCGACTTACATCGATTGAGCTTTGTGGCAGCGTGTAAATTTTTTTAGGTACTTTCTAACTTCTTTCTTGCATAAACGTTCTTGGAATAGTGTTTATTACTAAAAAAAACAGCCATAGTTCTTTGTAATAGGTGCGATTAGAGAACATAATTTCACTAAGGGTAGATTTTGGTTTCGATATTTACTAAACAGGTGCGCTAACCCAGGTTAGCACACATGCGTTCCAAACGAACGGTAGGTTGGCAGCACCCTGGCTACCAAATTATGAAGAATGCTAGCATATGAGGTGGTGGTTAATTCAGCAGTTTTTCATGAAAGCTTTTTAAATGCAATGTCGCTTGCTCGGCCATCCCGGTCATCTATTTTTCACGATCTTACTCTGAAAGATAAACTAAGCTATTAACTATACGAATTTATCACCCAAATTTGGAAATATGTTAGGCGAAGAATGTTTTGTGTCTGAATGCTCTTACTTGAAAGATAGGTGCGGCTGTCGCGCATAGTTTATATACGATCCTGTGCAGCTATAGATTATACCATACAGCAGACTTTAATAAAAGCATAAATGCATTTTTAAGCAGGTGATAAACACTGCTTTTCTTGAAATCCAAAATCGGTAGAGGTATTTTCATCTCGTACTCCATAAGCCTAATGATTTGGAAGTGACTGACACATTATCATGATCGCACAGATACCCGAGCGCTTCAAAATAAAAGCAGTTTTTTGGCGAATTACACTACAAGCTTTGGGTGGTGTCTTCTTAGTGCAAGTTCCCGACTGGGTAACTTATGTATATGTAACCGAATAGAAAATATTGGTAAAGATTAATGCAGAATTCGTATATGTTTATCTATGTTGAGCTCACTATACTACTGCTCTGGTCGTGTTAATAATGTATTGTATGAGTCTGGACGTTGAATCAATACAGTGCTTTGGATCGTTATAGCTCTAGCGAAGAAAACCCAGTAGCATTTAAGCATCTACTAAAATTTAAAAAAATCATTTTCTTGCACTGATCAGCTTGCTCTGGGGTGTTTACGCTGGTGCTTGCATCTACGAGATTATTTTCTTTTAGCAGCAGGGTTTTGAATCAATCGTAATTGGCACAATGGTCAAACGGAGCGAGGTACATTTCCTTTACTTGGTTTGACGGGGCGCGGGACTCGCAGATCCTTAAAAGTTTCAAAAGCGACGTATTTAAAAATTTCTGTGTATGGCGCACACCAGAAGAAAGGAGAGAGTATTGGGTGTGTATTATGGCGAACGCCCCATCTACACGACAACACTAATTTAATACTTTACCTCTTTTATTAGATATAAAATATAAAATTAGCAATATAGCTAAGTGACTCAACCGTATTTATTAACAAGTTTGAGGTCAAGCTAATGGATACAGCCATAATGCAAATTCTGTGATGAATTCTATACCATTCACGTTGGAGAATAGAGTGTCAACTGATTTCAGTAGCCCTGGTCTATAAAAGAGTCGCTATGCTTTTAGTTCATAAAAATTCAAAATTTAAATCTTTTTAACATTGCTACATATTATTGATAGGCGAATAAGTATGTTGACCCAATATTAGACCGGAATTAAAGTCTTCAACAGGAACTGAAGTCTTCATTGTAACATAAGCTAACTGTTACTTGCCTCTATTTAATGTTCGATTCGCGACCTTCCTCAAATAGTTCGCTCTAGTTCTTTGTCGATTGAATCCCAATATTAATTAAACCTCAAATAAACAGCTTAAATATCTTTCGAATCATTTTTTAAACAAAAAATGTTTTGTTTATTATTGTATAAGCGTTCCAGTTCGTTTATGGTTGACCCGTACATAATAAGTAGTGCCTCAAACAGCCGATCATCAATTACTTTTCTTTATACCAAGACTACCATTGCTTTTTCAAAATAACAGCATGTATAAAAATAATCCAAGGACCTCTTGTACGTAAGTATTAGAAATTAAAGGGTAATTTTAGCGACGCGTTGTGGTTTAGCTTAAAATATGGGCATAGACACACTTTGTCTTGTGCTTCTGAACCGATCGTCCGATGGAATACCTAACGGCGATTCTTGACGTAAAACTCAATACATAGGGATTTTTGAGCAGATCCGTTTGTACATTTTAAAGCGACTTTTGGGAATGCTCACGTTCGAATTTTACCAAGATATATAGCTTTAGCTAGATCACCGAAAGCGCCAAAAAGATTCGAAAGTATGTACTTGGTGTGTACATAGTGAAATAGGAAATCTTGTTCCCAAGTCTTTTGGCTCGTAACTTCTTTGCATGTCGACCGTGGGCAATCTTGGCATTTCTCATTGTTTAAAGTTATAGGTATTTAGTTCGATTTAAAGATCACGTTTTTTGTGTTCACACGTCACTACAACAAGTTCCAGGTACTTTTTTTAGTTAAACATATAAATATAGGCAGCTGCTGGTAATTCAATTGATTGCGCTCTTCCTAAGTTTCTAAGTCTTAAAATTATTCCGAATGTTATAGGATGTGCCTACGTCGGCTAAGCCGATTTATCAGCTGGGCACTCAGCAGTAACTTTGGCTTCTTAAGTTAATCTAAGGTAAAATATATCTGGTGCCTTTCAGCATGGTATTGATTTAGCAGGATATTTTGGATGTGATTCGAGGGGTTAGCACTTGGCAAAAACATAACTTTTAGTCATAATAGATCTTAAATGGAATACTGCCAAGTATGATGTTCGTATTTCGCAGAATTTAATTTCCGGTTTTATTTGTTTAATTTATGGATTCCTGGTCGTTGATAATGATAAGAATCGAAAGACTTAAAAAGTGAGCATCAAGTCGTCACTTCCTCAAGCTCAACTGGCTGACACTCAAGCTTATTGAAAGTATTTGTCACATTTAGTCATAAGGCGGCAAACAAGCCAGAATAGGTTGCTTGAGATTACTATGAAACGACCCAAATTGTTTTCGTAACCCATAATTCACAGTTGAATTTTTTGCCGTCAGCATTTTGAAAAAAGTTAACAGATATTCAATTACACAAAAGCGTTGTGCAGTGTAAACCTTGTGAATACAGTGTGTGTATTCACAAGGCCTACATCGAACTGTCGTGTGAATACAGTATCTGAAAATTGGAACGCCCTTTGAAATATAACGAAAGGCGTATAACTTATAAAATAGAACAAACTACTATTACTATCTTCCTGATTTTTCAGGTACTCGTGGTCGTAACGTACATATATTTGTGTATTGTATCTTTATGAGCAAAAACGTTCGTCAAGCTTGTGTGCTAACATGCGGGAACCTGCTTACATGGCAAGCAAGTTATAGAGACTAAGTACCTAATATCAAGCATCGACTTCGAAAGCAAAAAAAAAGTTTGATCGCACAGCATTGTTTAACGCCATCTTCTTCTTCTTCACTCACCCATCACTACACCAGCAGTTGGAAGCTGTTCCATTATAATTCTGCTCTTTGAAAACGTTGTTACTTTTTGAATAGCCCGCCTCACGTTATATATGTAGATACTATCGCTCTTTTCCTCTCGAAACACTTGACGGCACGACATTTGACTGTCATTGGAACGTTTGACTAACTACAAATTCGCCCGATTTAACGGAGAATGACTTTAGTATATTCGATAAATCGGCGCACAGCAACGATCGAAAACGAAGGAAAATCAGATCTAGAACACCTTTTATTAAACACACGCTTGCTTGCAAAACCTGACGCCTGATTACGCTCATGACCCCGGAGAAGATTGAAGTCGCATGCATTGCCAGTATTCTGTTAAACGACAGCATGTAACTTGCGAAATCATTGAATCGAAGCAATTTTGAAGTTTTTACGTGTATACCGTAGTAGTGAAATCCCGCACTACGAAACACCGTAGTAGGAGGAGTCCCAATCCTAGCAAATAAGGAAAAGGAGTTTTGTTGTACAGGATCAATGCATGCTCAAAGACGATGCAATTCGGCCTAGTGTTACAGAGAAGCCGCGTGAGATGAAGTTGTTCCTATTTCCGTCCTATAAGTTGAGCACAAGACTTGAAACAAAAATTGACAAAACTCGTTGCTGACCTAAAAGCATCTGCGCAAGTTCATTATACAGCTATTCTTGTTAGAGATCTGAGCTAAAGTGGCATACACCGAAACGATGAGAGCTGTCGTCTTTGAGACAGCAAGAATGAGCTCAAAAATGGAAACTCATCAAATTCCCATCAAATGTTCCCACAGTTTTTTTTTCAAACAGAAACATGTATCTAAGTAAACTCGTTTTAAAAAACAATCAATAAATAATTTTGCATGTATGGCATATTTTGCAGTAGATGCTATGTATATCTCGTGCACGCGCAGGAGTTTTTGACTTGACTTACTGCGCGGTGTTTGGCGAAGCATGAGCCAGGTTGGTAACGAAGATACTTCATTTAGGTGGCGACCGATGGACAATCCAAGAGAAGGAGAGGCTACAGGTAAAAGCGAAGCAACGCGATTAGACGCTGATGTTCAGAATCTGAAGTCAGTGAATAACGGACTCACGAACTTGGCTAACACTGACCAGACACTATCGCTGACGCAAATCGAGGACATTATCGAGAGCGTCGAGGCTTCTTAAAAAGAATCGCATTCTGTTCACCGTATAAACGCAAAATTTTCTATAATAATATCTTGCGTACCCAGATATATATAATACAATGGGCGTACCACATGCCACTAACTCAGAATAATTTCCTCGTGATATTCTAGGAGAGAGTGAAATAAGTTTGAATCCTAAAGTCATGGCATGTATGTGTATTAAAAACGAGGTCCTCAAGTTGCCAGCATTTCCGTTCGGTCTATAAATTTGTTTCTAATTCTGCTCAGTCCATGAAGTAGTAGAAAATTGTATTCGCTTCGTGTCTAAAGTGCTGATATTAATGTATTTTTAATTTGGCCTTTTTGAAAAGATTAGTAACTATGACGCTGTAAAATCCACTTTCTAAATATGCAGTTTCTAATACGTCCACGACATTAGTCTGTTTCTTTTTAGGATGTCTATTCCGGAACTAGAGCCTCCGGAGACACCTCGCGAAGGGTTTCTGAGTCGGGTATTTTCTGGCCTTTATTCGGCGTATGCTAATCTGAACGGATCGATATTGTTATAATGCGTCATGAGGATGGAAGTCTTCACTGTTCGCTATTTCACGTTCACTTCGGAAAAACTGGAGTGCTATTGTCTAAGGGAAAAGTATTTTGTTCTGTGAGGATTGAGCAGGTGCACAAACATATCTGCAGCCTTAAACAGGTAAACGATGTATTACAATATTGAAGTGGAAATCATCTATTTCAATGTATACAAAATTAAATATTATTGTCCATACTCTTTAGGAACGTACCGGACCCTTCAGCATAGCTTTTAGCCTATGTCGGAATAAATAATATTGCTTTGTTTCTATGGTAGGATTAACCTGTAGCTTCAACCTGCAACTGTAGACATCCAGGGATGAGGCCTCAGTTAAGCTATATATGCCTAGTATATATAGCCTATATACGCAAGTGCTTGGCCTTTTTATATGCTCTTAATTTTGATCCACGTATTCCATTATACATTCATGTTAATTTCGCTACGCATAATATGGATAGATATAAACAATTCAGGTAGCTTTTTTTAGCTGAGTGGTACTGAACCATTTATATTTCTTAGAATGATATAGGTAGCTTCTATGTTTTGACAGATAGCTGATCCGGCGCGCCGAATGCTCGATAATTATAGAACGCAAAACTCATCTCAACTAGCGTTATGAACTGCAAATTGTTTGCAGAAATGGCGAATCGTCATAGGATTATCTATGTAGGAGTTATTTGAAAATAAGCTCTGTAAGAGTGGCTCGAACAACACTAAATCATATGATCTCAAAAACCACTTAGTGTCGCCCTAATGAGAGATGATGCATTTTGAAATTATGCCAGCTGATAAATTTCGGTAGCCAGAGACCGAGCTATCGGCTACTATTGATATTGAAATTAATAGTAATGCTATTATACTATACGAGCCTTGTGTAATATATTCCTGTATAATGCGTAACTTTCTACACTTCAACTTCATTCATTTTGCGTGTCAACTCCTTAAAAGTGTTGACTGCTGTTTGGCAACGTATCTATACTGTACACCATATAACCGTACGCTTACTGTATAATCTTTTAATGCGTTCGCAACGAAATCTAAGTTACATAAATCACGTATAGTTTGAAAATTAATTATATTGTTCAAACATTTGTAGATTATCTATAATGGTACTCATGATTTTATTGAGCGTAGGCTTGACCTTCCCAGAAGACATTGTAGTAAAAACGGCAAGCCTACAAAGATTCAAATTAATGTTAGAAGCTACAAAAAGCCTTCCCATATCTCCTAATCTGAATTAAGGAAAAATGGCATGGTATCTAAATCCAGTTTTAAACGTTGGGGTCAGGTTTATCTTGGGATATCAAGACAAGCCCATGGCGTTAACGAGTCAAGCGTTACACAGTGGTAGTTTTAGTACAAAGGGGATGCCATCCCAGGAATGTACTCGGGTGAATTAGACATTTACGGGTTCACTAAAATCCAGTAGTGAAATATCCATATATAGAAATAACTAAAAAGTTAGAGCAATGATTAGTATTAATTGACTGCCATTTTTCGACTAACAGTTTATGAATACAGCCACCCCATCGGCGCCCCGTCTTCTACATGTTCAAATAAATGTAGTTTTACTATACAGCTTGGGGCAAAAGTCTCTTGATATATAAATAAACTGTCAAAAAAACTCTTGCCCTATCCCGTATACGACGCGATACATTTTGGGGACAGGAGCAAACATTCAATGATGGCAGTTCAATAAGCTAGCAAAAATAACAGCATAACATAGACAAGTGTTGCGGTTGCTACAACCACTGAGATCGAAAGTGTCATATATTGCTAGTTTTTTACGTTTAATCGTCTATAAATATGAAAGCATACTATTACAGATACAATAATATTTATTATTTTTTTTGAATCCTCCTAGAATTATGCCTTAATTCATACTTCAGCAAGAAAAATATGCACAAATGCTAAAAATCCGAGGGGATTATAACCACAGAACATGTTCCTTTCAGTGTATACAAATGGTTCGTTATTTAAAACAATACGTTATAGCGCTAGTCGGGAAACTAACGTGACTTCAACATAGAATGTTTGAACTTCAGAATACTTAATGAAGTGGAAGGTGGAATGGGGCTAATAAATTTCATATCAAACACACATTTTATACGAGAAATGAATTAAGCGCTAGATTTTTTTGCGCAAAGCCCCAACAGAAGCTAGTTAGACGCCTTTTTTTGTAGCTTTGTGATACTGTTTATTGCTATACGAGTCAAGTGGCTTCCTTGATGATGATAATAATAATAGCTACTATCTCTGCCACTTTCAAGAAGTGGAAGTCGCTGTAAATGGTAAACTGGTGGAGGGTCTTCAAATGTGGCTTGGTGATTCAGGTGAAGCGTATTTCCTTGAACAACGTACACCTGCTGAACATTTGCAGATACGCGCGCAACTGCATGAGAAGAGGGCAGTTGATGGCCAAAGGATTTGGAAGGTTAGTAAGGAACGAGAGAAGTTGCACTTTAATTAAGGTAAACCGTAATCTTCGTACGTTTTTTTTTTTAATTTGATGCATATGCATGTTATTAACAACAATTAGCGAATTTTCATGTGATACGTGTTAAATCCTTATTCACATCTTAGATCTACTATCGAGAAATATGCTACTTTGGATAGCCCTAAAAGACAGAAAAGAGAAAGTTTTTGACAGATAGGGCAAGCTGATGTCTCTTATTCAGAGTTAGAGTTGAATACCTTTTATTCCACAGCCTTTGCAAAAGCTCCATCCGAAATCCCAGGGCCCTTCCCTAAGCCTCATTGCGTATACGAATCATACTTTGTCACGATCTCAAGCTTCCATTCAAAAATGCCCTGATCAAATGCGTTGATGACCTACCTAAGATAATACCGAGGTAAATAAAGCAATGAATGTACTTCATGTTTAGGGGTTACACCTTAAGCAAGGAAGAACAAAATAATATTCTCTCACCATATTGCACGGAAAACTAATCCGGATGTCATCGTTTATTTCCTAGACGATGGGCATCTACCGTACATGGCGGCGCATAAAGGCTTAATGTTACTTTTAACGCTCGTTTTAAGTTAAGAAGTCATGTTGTTGTTCAAAACCAGCATCACGGTTTAAATTGAATCTTGAAAAACTCGAAGTTTTACGTGAACTTTTTAAAACACTATAATTATTTTTAATTTAACGTATCACTCGCAAGTTTCATCAATATGTAAGTGCCCTACAAAGTGTGCCGGACCATTTTTGAAATAAATAGCCTGAGATTTTAGTATCCTCGTGAGTCCATCAGCCTGCAGAGTACTGCATTTCTCCATAAAGAAAGTAGTTTGCAGATATTCCACAAATTGCGTAAGAATGATTTGCTCAGTCATTTCCTTTAAATTAGGAGAAACAATTTACATAGTGATGTCTGTCACTGCCGACACCGTTGACAATATCTGTTTTTCATGGCGTGCAATAGGATTAACACACAGTGAGCCCGCCCTGTACAATTATATTATAACCACCATGTAAGCCTTTTGAATAAAGCAGGCTATATATTGTATAGTTCGCTTGTGTGTATGTCTTAGACTGCGCCACAAGCCCGCCTTTAACTAGTAGAAAAAAAAAACAAAAAGATAAGCCGGAAATTGAAGAAAACACTGACGGGAAAACTAATAAATTGTTCAAGGTTTATTCGTTACACGGTACAAATTATATAGGGAATAACCATCTGTATGGCTGCCATGAAAACTGACTTTCCTTAGCGAGCTTAAGACTTGTACAATTGTCATGCATAAATTTGTATAAATGTATGCATAAAACTACGTTGCCGTATATTAGTCTGCCGGATTCGGCTCTCATAAACACTGACAATGCAAAAGCTCACTACAAGAACGCATCCGCACAAATGTCGGGGGGAACAAGTGGGCCGCAACGTTTCTAAGTGTCACACTTCGACATTTATTGTCGGATCCCTGAAAGTTTCTTTCTGTACAAATATATTTGGACAGATTCGGTGCATATTTTGATATTGGCTTAAACTGAGTGTGTTAAATCGAACACATACGAAGGCCTCGTGCCGCACTGTGGTCATAATGAGGCTCTATAAATCCACATTGGGTTTTTATAGTAGTATCTACTAAATTCGAACATTTATATATATATATATTCTGGCGTACCTTGAAAATGAATAACTTTTAACTAGTTAGAGTACAATGATGATTTTGAAAATCATTTTTCACACACTTGTTCCAGCGCTCTGGCAGCTTCTGAACAGCCATACATGTGCCCTTGTATGCAATTTCTTTATCTATGGCCACCCGAAATAAATTGATAGTAAAAGTAGATAGATAGATAGATACAACCTCATCAAAAACTTCGTAATCGCGTAGACTGATATTAGGAAAGTAAGCAGATTTAAGCCAACGCTGGATATTTTTTGATCAATCCAGGAAGTAATTAAGACATTGTAATAAGGTTTGATATTTTCATGACGTAACCGGACTGCGTGCTTTCGATCGTTGTGTCAACGGTCCATTAGTCTTTTGAGGAATTCGAGATAACAGGCTGTATTCATGTTTTATTGTTTTTACATATTTTATATTTTATAATAGTAGATGCCCCGGATGTCCATTGCGTTCTTTTGCTTCGGATTCCGATACCTACTCATCTTCTTGCGGGTGCTCAACACCCCAATCTTCGTTCTCCAAACGTTTATCAGTCACGTGTTGTGCTTTCGTTCAAGGCCTCCTATCTTCAGTAACCTTTCGCAGCGCTGTTGCTTTTGAAGAACAAAAACCTAGTCACTAATCGTTGATTCTCGAAACTAACAAATGTTTTCTCGTCTAGATTAGTCATTTACAGAGTAAATTCAACAAATTTTCACTCACAAGTTTCTAGAAGACTGGACTGTTTACCAGCTAAATTTCGTGTGCTACATGCGCGTAGTTCAAAAGTTACACGCTCTCAAAGCTCGCCCAATTTGCTTATAGGAACTTAATAAGCTTTCTTTGCCGCATATGGCTGGAGAGCACAGCATGGGTTTATGTGTACAGCCATACGCCTACATTAGAGCTGCCTATTTATTGTACCAGTGTAAGACAAACAATTAAATGAGAAGTGTATAAAGGTTTGAACTATTCAAAGTCCCTGTAGGTAAGTAAGTAATATAAATCCCTGGCCAATATGCATAGTGCCTGTGAAAATTTTAAACATTACCTGAAGAGATCGCGTGGGCCATCGGAAAAGACCGCGCTGTTAACGCTGCCACGCGATTAAGCTTAAACAAAGCATGCCCGCCAACAATTTTGATAATCTAATTCTCGCTTTATGGGTTGATAAAGGTAATTGTTAGATCACTTTTCTTACCCTAAAAGTAAACTCAAGACCGGCCTTAGGAAAACAGGCTTAAAAGCAAAAGGGGCACGGTTTAGAATAACAATAAAGTGGACGTATATTCATTACTCCAAAATGTAAACGGTCACGTCAGGCTTCAATTTGCCTTTGGCAAATTAAATCAATATCTGAAGCCATTGAGATCGCAAAAATGGGGCCCGTGGAGATTCATGTAAATAAAACTAACGGTTCTGTAACGGGTCGCGGATGTATGTGTCAGTCTTGAATAGCAGCTTAATTTTCTCTATACAAACTACGATCTATTAACTTCTTTGATAATGTCGGTGTTTGAAATCTGCAAGCCGATTTGCGATGTAAACAGTAGTAAGTTACTGATTTACCGAAGGTATGATTTTAGTATATTGGCGCACAGGTTTATCCATTATTAACAACACCGCCTTCTTGAATACAGAAATCATCCTTTATTTGATGGCGCGGGATAAAAGTCGTGACGAGATGACACAGCATGGGAAGCGTTTCACAAAGGCATGGGGTGACACCTCCAGCAGGAAGATGGGGAAAGTTCTAGTGAGGAAGACATGTTTACTCTCGAACTAACGACGCCAAGCGACAGCGAGTATATATCCTTCACCAGATGTTTCTAAAAATCTTAATGATAACCGCTAGTATGATCAAAATAGAATTTAACGTGCTTGAAAAGATCTCATCGTAGATTACGGGTAATACTTTTTCTTCTAGTGTCCTGAACCCTATCCTTCGTAGTTTGAGTCTCCGCGAATCTCACAGTAGATTTTGGTAATAACATAATCCAATATATTATGATATATAAATCAACCGAAATCGATGGCGTTTATACGTACACAGCGTATTGGTTTTGCAAGACGAGTGAAAACTGTTGTTTAAACTCCCTGTTAAGATTCCATTTCCAAATACAGGAATATCTTTCAGTAACCAGAATGTCGCGGACGTACCTAGCCAAAATTTGAACGATCATTTTTGAATGAAAGAAAAACAGCGTGTCTACGAGTTTATCTAACTATATACTCTACAGGCATTCACAAGTGGCTGTAGAACAATGTTTCCCTTTACGTACCAGGAGTACATCGAATGGATTCTTGTCAGGTACGAGTATATTAATATAATGTGAAGAGAAAAGTGACCATTGAATTCCATTGAGTTTGCTTTGTGAGAGTTTTCCTGTTAGGCTGTACGTTGTTTCCTATCGTTTTTTTCTTACAGTTTGGCGACCTTCAAAGGCGCTAATGAGCTACTAGGTCTACATGATGATTTCACATTTACATCATTACGTTCTTGTGCGCCCTTCGCTCATTGTTCGCTCGGACGATTGCCATCGTTTACGTATCTGCTGCTAATTTTAGACCTTGTACATCTCAGTAAGTGTGAAATTAATCTCGAACCCATTTCAGCTTAACACTAACGACCCAATTAGAATAATATTTTAGATTCGTGTGATACTTCAGTTGTGCAGTTGTTCAATAGCCCTAACCATAGCGATATACATCATGTTATGAAGAAAATGTACCTCTTCGTTCTAACCACCTACACTTCACCGGCATCACCGAATAGTTTATATGTAGGAATATTAGATTGACTATTGGATTTATGCTTTAGAAAAGGTTTCTATAAATAGAGAGATCCATGAACTGCGCTTGCCCCGCCAACGGCGTTCGGGCTTGCGGAGTCTGAAACCTTTTTGAACAACATCAACTGTATTTCCAGTTGAGTGGCGACGTTCTCTTTAGATTGGCGTTGTAGATAATAAGGATATGCGGATAAAATGGGCGTTTCAAAGCATACAACATTGCTACCCTTAATTTGATATCTGAGTTGTTGAAAATATATACGGCTATCTAATAGATTGATGAGATTCTTTAGCGAGTTAACTGCCATTTTCTCTCGGTATATGTCTAAACAGCACTTTCCCTGTCTCTTTCTCTCTATAAAAGAAGATTTATTCTGTCTGGCTTTGTAATAGGTGTGTGCGGATGCCGACCTATCTGGTGGCGACAACCGGCCACGACGGCGCACTTACGTCGCCAAATCGGACACGGAGTTCAATCACTGGCATGAACTGATTGAGACTGCGACCGATTGCGTGTGGTTCCGTCCCACAATGCAACTATTCCATCTTGTCGCCCAACTCGTCATCTTGGTAAGTGTCTTCTGTGTGGTACGAATCGAGTAGATTTTACGCTAATTAGAGATTATGGATGCGCATTTGCATGGTACGCCTAGACTGCATTGAATCGCATCCTGACCTCTGTTCATTTGATACTCTTTTCGATGTTTGCACAGACGATGCGACAGTAAATCTTCACACATATACGTATATACGAGGAGGAAAGTGAACGACGGGGGCAAGATCTGCTTTCATTGCTTCGTTCCTGTGACTTGGTTTTTAACTTCGATAGGCACCCGGACATGTCGAACGTCATTGGAATCCTCGCGAGAAAAATGCCCTTCAGAATTCAGGCGAGTCACGCACAAGTTACACAAACCGACAGTCACCGAAGAAGTCACAAAAAACTACCTCGGACAATACTTTCAGATGATCTTTTATCCGTCGCTGAAACAGATCTCTGCGAAAAACTTCTGCAGATGCCTTACATGATAGGTTTTTTATTTTAGCCGACACAAATCGCCCCAGACCCACCGGCCGGCAGTTCGGGCGACATCTAAATATTGGTAGAATAATTTTGCTCTAGTACCGCTGCTACTAGTTTATGAAACGTTGAAGCATGCACCTTTGCGATGGTGCTTTACTGCTTGAGGAAGTAGCTGATTCCGAATTACCTTTGAGCGCCTAAATCTATGAGTGTACGTTACAGACTCGCTAGCATTTTATTGGGGCTATTGTAACACGATGCTTGATGTGAGGTAGCAACGAAGGCAGCTTAGGGCTATTTTTAGTTATTTGAGTGCCAATTCATTATACACGACAACAAACAACATATGGCAAGCGTCCAGAGTGCAGTCACTCCAGATGACTGACTAACATTGTGCCTTACGGCAGGATACCTTCTGAATATATTTGTTTTCGCCAAAATGACGATCACTTCATAAATTTCATGGGAAACAGCGAGCTGAGCAACTCTCTCTCTGGAACAACTCACTAATTGTAGTGTTAGCACACTACAATTAGAGAGTTGTTACTGATATTTTCGGTAGGGTAAACGATATTTTCTATGACGAAAAATATTCCGTATATTCATGGAGAGTTGTCAGACACACGAGATACCGCCCTCATCGGCGCTGGTTAGATACCCCTTAGCTTTCCCGCCATCATTAGTTCAGCTTCTTCCCTCGTATAATTATATGATACACCACAGAGGGAATGAAGTCGTACATAATACAACTGAGGCAGTGGATATTTGGGGCATCGATCGCCATTGTGGATTAAAAACCTAATCAAACGCATACTCAAAAACACCTTTTTTAGAAAATTTTATTGTCCAAAATTAATTTATTCAAAACGATTAATTTATAGAACTGTAGAATGATGGTGGAAAATTACATCTAATTTGAAAAATTAACTTCAGGACTTCAATATGTCTAGAAAAAATCGCGCGAAGCGTATCCTTACTAGTGTATTTGGCACGGGCCATTGACTGGCATATCACGCGTGATGGTTAGCGACTTCGGTTGTTTCAAATGAGTTTTAAGAGGTTAATGAGAAAGGCGTTATTTATTAAGTGCCTTTTATATCGGAGAAATATAGTTTAATAAAAAGCCATTGTATATTATGTTTTTAAACGTGTTTGATCCCATTGACCTTGTCATTTAAACAATGTGGGATCACGGGTCACATTTTGGCACTTCACTGGGCTTAGCTTACCAGAAGACAAATTCGATAAGCCAAGTCTTACTTTTCGACCTCTGCTATCGAGGCCATCGGAGCTCACTGCGCGAAAAGTTACGTGCCTACTTATTATACATACATGCATACTGAAGATATGTCAGAGGAAAAGGACGGGAGGAGTGGCGTAAAACGGCTCATCGCAATAGACCCCTGCCTGCTACTCGACGATGATGGAAACGAAAGCATAGTGAAGGTTTTTTGTCGTGGGGTTCCAAAAATTGTTCATCTGAGATCAAACGGATAGAGTCTGAGTTGAAATAAAGCTAATGAGAACCGTTCGTTTCTGTACTGTGCGGTGCAGCTATTCGAGCATAATGTTTGGAGTTGCATGTAGGGGAGAATTTCAGCTGGTACATATGGCTTTTACACGATACATAAAAAAACACTCCTTAATGTGTCGTTCAGAAACCAAGAGACACGTGAGGTCTATCCGTTTTTAAAACACATTCAAATATCTTTTCAGTGGCTCGTTTCATTCGACGTTTATGGGAAGATATACCCTAGTAGATGCAAGGCTTTGTACAATAGGTTAGCTTTTTCACAAGGCACATTATTTGAGTTGGTTGGCCTATAGTGCTTTTCGCTCAAAATCGTCTAACTGAGTGTTTATTTTAAAGCACAAGGAGCAGAAAGTTCTCAAAGCCATCTTCCTAGATAGAGTCAACGATTATGTTCAATGTCACATTCTAGGAAGCGCTTCACATTCTTCTAAACCATCACTATAAGACTGTTACTGGATTCATATGTTTTTTCTTTCAGGTAGCCATAGAGCTAAACGGCGTGGAATAACCTATAATTAATTATTTAGTCGTAAACCGCAGCGCCGCTGGCATTTTCACCTGAGAGGACCGGCGCTAATTGATAACACATTTTATGATAACTGTGTTTTTCTTTTTATCATACTGTCATGTTTTTGGGCCCATTTTGCCTGATACATTTCATGCCATTTGCCGAACCTGTGTTATAGACGCTCGCCTATTAGCTAATTAGTACGTTTTCGTTTCGTTTCTATCTTTTTCGTGTCGTGGATTGCGCAGCGAGCAGCAGTAGGGTTGGCATCCCAGTTCCAGAAAAGCTGGCCATTTCGCTTTGCGGGGGTCTCTGGGTCGGACGACTTGCAATGCCTGGTCGCTTTGGATACACTCAAGTCCAGTGGCACCAGTATTAATTAATAGGTTTTGAACTGGGCTTGCGGCAGCAAACGCCTTGCACAGCTGGCTCATCAGTCTTCTCTTCTAGATAGGTTGTAATTTATGCGCATATCTTCTACTGAAGTTCAATTCTCACATTAACAAATCAATGAGAAAAATATAGTAGCTTATAGTTACTGAAAAACAACTTTTTAGTTATGAAGATTATTTCGACAAATATAAATATACTTTTTTTAATGAAATATGACAAGGGCTGTGATTTCGACAGAACTGTCGCGGATCGTACGAATCAATGGGGCACATTTCAGCTGGAAGCTTGCTGTGCCGGTAATAACCGCACCTGTTGTATTTAAACGAGCTTTGCCATCCTCCCTAAGTAACGTATTTATCGCAATTCATGCTATGTTTAATAATAACTGAATGCTTCATTGACCCCGTAATTAGGCTCTTCGTCTTAATTACGGCCCTTCAAAGTGGCTGCTGAGAGTTTACTTATCATTTAATTACAAGTAACAACCGTTTGATCTAGAACGGTACATGGTACCGATTATAGTCAAGCAACTGCACGCTGATCTAAGGAGTTGCTTGATTGTACGCCGAATTTTCTAAATGTAGATAATAAGCAAATAGACCAGTTCAGTGCTTCATGGAGTCAAGCCTAGAACACATTCTCAGTGTATGATCTGCAACTAAGTTGAAGCAAAAGGCTTTTGAATGACACGAATGTTGCGAGACGTAACTGCCGTGGAGGTTCGAACGAGTTCGTTTAGAAAGTTGTTTAGCTTCATTTCCCTTTAGTTAATCGCTCTTTCCACTTTCTTTTCTCCATCAAACTATCGACTCCGTCAACGAAATCAACAATTACGGTGATCAACAAGAGTAAGCAAATGTAAACACCGAAAATGTGGTTCTTTTCTACTAAAACAGCCTGTTATGGTGACAGAAGGCGTGCGTTTTGCAAAGCTTAGAAATTCCCCACCCGGACCTGACGAAGCAACAGCCGGTATCTTTTCGAACTGTGCACGACTGTGTTCGCGGCGCTGAAGATAACGTTTTGGACAGACAGACGAAAAGAACGCCAAAGCTATAGCTATAGCTTAATTGGTAAAGCTATCTAATCCATTAGATCCGCTATGCCTATACGTATAAACAAAGTTATGATGTATTTACCGCAAGTAAGAATAATTCACTTACCAACTGCCAATGTACTTACAATTTTCAGGTGGCCGTGTGCGGGTCAGCGGTCTGATTCAGGGGTAGGTAGAGATGAAATCCTAACCAACTCACGATCGCTATCGGTAGGCAGCACTAACATGTGCGTATATATTATATGTTTTCACGTAAGTAAATGAAGTTTGAAGGCTATAAGCGGGCCTTTACCATATGTTATTATTTGAAGTTGGTTTCATTTTTGATTCATTATTTCCATGTGCTTCCTTGGACCGCAAGCCAATGTTATGATTATGGCATTTCAGAAATGCTCGCTACAGGAAGGCTTCATGGATAGCCAGGAATATAACGAATGGCTGGGATCTCATGGAGAAATGTTCACCACAGTAGGAAGGGCCACTTTGTCCTACTTTTTTGGGTCTCAAGACAGGTAGGTGTTAACGTTCAGCGTGACCACCTCTCTAAGGGTTCGTATTATCAGGAATTCGCAGCCGTTTTTTGCGGTCTCCCAAGCCGAAAAGTAGCGCGTAGCGACCACATACATACATTATTGACTCCTTTTATCTCTCGAACGGCAATAATTAGTTAGTAGTAACTAGAGCGAGTGAAGCTAAGGTGACTATTTTCGACAACACTAGTATAACTGTACTATTGGGGGAAGATACGGATAGGATGGTCATGTCGGATATTGACGGTACGGTTACGATCTTGGACATGTTATGCCCACGTTCGGAAAGTGCTGAAAGCACTTGGAGGTAGTCGCATCATTCTAATGCTAGCATCTTCGAGCGGGTTGGATTGGAAGCTATATCTTGTGTGGAAAAATAGCCCTTGGATACATGTATATACACGAAATCGTGTCGCCCTGAGAGGCGGAGTAGTCGTGGATTGATCGCTTTTGCCTACTCGTGTTTCAATACCTATGCTTATTCGATAACGTAACTATAACATTGGAATGAATCTTTTGTCTGGCATAATTTGTTATAAATCAGCTTCTGTTAACTTAGACCCATCACCTTGACATAGTAAATATATTGTTGATTTACTGTAGACATGTTAGATGCTTATTAGTTAAACTGCTCTTACATTAACATTATTTATATAT
>NW_019211459.1:28273204-28361403 GCF_002443255.2 Varroa destructor
ATATTATACAAAAATCAGGAATTTCATCTTCCTTAATTTGTCATAGTATTAATAAGAGATGAATTTTACTTCGTTATTGGTATTCACGGAGTTCAGCTTGAAAGACTTTTTGCCAAAGTCGCCTTGTTTTCCTCATTTGAACCTGAAGGGTGAACAGGATGCAATGGCTAATCAACTGCTCGGAGCTCTCATATACAAAAAAAAAAAAAAAAAAAACTATTTGTAACACGCAAGATTGGTGTGCGTTCCAAGGAAAAAAAACTATTTTGGTGGCCAAAAATGCAATAACGAATCGATGCAAGACACTTTCCTGCTTTATTGTGCCCATAATTTTGCTTAAGATTCGACATGGAGCACTAGATTGTAGAGTAATTCAGAAATATATATATATATATATACAATTCAATAGTGTAATACACCTCTTGACTGTCTTTTAGACCGCAAATAATGGATACACGTTCATCTACTTTGCCCGAGCCATTGGCCATGCCGCTATGATCCGCGAGTATTTTAGGCACGTCTAGCTTTTGGGTTATTAGACATACGGAGTTCACTGTTTAGCGGAATCACCTTTGATATTTTATAGCACTGTAATCGAAAAGTACTATCAATAATAATCCAGGTTAAATATATGGTAACTGGCTGTCATAACTCAACATATAGTTAATTGCTAGACCTAATTTTTATTAGCCAGATGTACTGATAGATGATCTCATTTTAAATGACCGCAGGTCAAGTCGACAAGGCAGCCTGATGGGCCTGCTCTACCTAATCCTGCTTCGCTACTGAATGCTTTCCAGCCTGAGGTCATAATTAAACATCCTCAGAATTTTAAGACGTCTGTCCAGGGTCCCATCCCGGCATCTTCAGAAACAGATCCGATGAAGTGTAAGCTATCGTGCACCCTCCGACGTCGACGATCAAATTTTTCATTCTCTTTGAAGTAGGTGGTAATTGACTTTAAATAATTAAGTCAAAGTGCGCAACGTAACACATCTATTGAGCCAGAAAATTTCGGCTTCCGATTGATAGCGCAGTCTATGCATCTTGCCTATATACGTCTATTGTTGCTGTCATAATACATTACGTTTTTTAAAATATGAGTTTTTTGGCGGGCGAGGGAAAGCCTCATTCACATAAGCTGTTCGTTGAGATAGCATGATGAGAATTAACCATTTAATCTAATCTAAAGATTAAACAATCACTCGACGATCTTTTTTTCTTCAATTCATTAACGACAGGTACGAAAACAGTAGCTCCTATAAGGCTGCCGTGTTAGCGGAATGTCGACGATGTATATAGTTGGTACCCATACGTTAGAGTTTATAAAATGTGTTATCTTTCATCCTATTATGACTTTATACCTATTATGACTTAAAAGCATTACCACTTCATTCACTTCCACTCCGGGCAGAACATTACGGGAAAGTTTGAAAGTTGAAAGAAAGGAGATAGAGCGACCTTTGAAACGAGTTTGAGGGAAGACAGTCGGCGACGAAATATTTCATAGAACTATAATTTTACTTTAATGAAATTGCTTAGAGTTACTTAGAAAAAAACATTGAGACTGTGAGATCGGGAACACACATTGGGTTCATGTACAGTTTCAAATGAAAACTGAAATAAATAGAGTAATTAAACAATATACTAATGCGTATAATATTAAGGGAAAACTCGTCAGGGACCGCGCTCCAGATGCGATGAACAATATTAGACGCAATCGTGGTTTAAGAGCTTCGACCCATCACACAAACAAAGTAGGCCGTGAAGTGTGTAGTGCCAAAGTTGGAGTTTGCTTAACCACGCTGCTTGAGTTAATCCTTTTGATCACGGAAACGTCAGCTTGTCGAGTACAAATTAATAGGTTTTTTAATAAATAGAGCAGACGATACTATTGTGCTAGATTTAAAACGATAAGCTTCTTTGGGTCGGAAATGACTTTGCTAAAGCACAGTAGTTGAATCAAGGCCTTGCAATGGCAACGAGACTAAGAAAATATTACCAACTACAACAGGTTTATAGATAAGGGCAAGCCTGTGAACGTTGTGGATCCTCCTTCAGATTATTCCCACGGGTTAGTCGGCCTATATCAGCCACAGCCGGCATTCTGCTGTTTGCTCTTGGTGCCCCCTATAATGAAGCGTTGCGACAGATTTATAGCACTGACATGACTGTACCGTATCGTCAACATCCTGAAACCATATTCAATTGGTGTTGAAATCCTAGGTAAACAGGCCACTACGCTCAGAGTACCGAGCGAAACACAGCTTGTTTTGGACGTCAGCCATCCATAAGTACGTAAACGTTCTATAGACTAGAATCGTCATAAAAAAAAATAGGAATACCTACTACGAAACCGTGCAGTGTTGCAATTCCGTACTTCCAAAAGAATTCTTTCGAGCTACTGACCCTCTGATATTAAAATTGTGCCGCCAATGTGCTTTTATTGAGTTAGCCAATCGACGGATTGCAAGAAAACCTGGTAAGTTTACCTAGACCATGTTGTTCAGCCTCGCTACAGTTTTCGAAACTATTCTAAGACCTTGTTCATAATTTTAAAAGTGATGATGATATGGATAATCAAGTCAATATGGATCAATTAAGTTTTTCAGTGGGTTTTTCAGCATGAAATTGTAAAAATAAGCCTGAGTGGGAATTATCGTCATTTCTAGATTGAGCAGTGTAAATTCCCAAATGAAAAGATTATTTAGATTCAATAATAAATATTAAACAATATAATGGGATTTGTATCAACTTTCCAATAGGAAATGGATAAACAAACTCACAGGTAATATAACAAATGGATTTTATAGTCACTGTATGTTAGGTAGGTTGCCAAACCGAGGAACTGGGACTTCACAGTATGTACGGTCATAACGGCAGCGGCGAACTTCGAGACGATTTAGCAACGAACGGTAAGTTAAACTTACAGCATATCGTCCAGAGAAGTTTTGCAGCATATATCGGACACGCTCTCGTTCCACATTTACTCGCTTATCTCTGTTAAGCGAGTGCAACTTCATGGCGTTCTCGTTCGTCATCTAAACCTTGAAATCTGAACAACAATTATCCATCACGAAGTTGATGCCAGTGTCAGATGTGCGTAATTTCATATAATAATAACTGTAATTCTTCGTATGAGTGTAGATACTTGCTTATTCAATAACATTTTCGTTACTTGTATGTCAACGTAATTATTATTATTTTTACATTATATAATTTTCATTTTACTAAATATAAGATATTTATATTACTCGTTTTATTTTTGTACAACTATAAAAGAGATAGCGATCCTGCTTGATGCACGTTCATGTAATCTAAGCTGTTGAATATATTTCTTACTATGTTAGTTTATTCCGATTAGCTATACTAGAACTTTATGTATAGCATCCTGTATCTGAGTCTCTCATTCTGTTCCAAAACGTTTCATTGGCGCTGCTCCTTAGGTACTAATTCATTTGCTTTATATAGCCTTTCTTTTAGGCCATTGAAGTGTCCACGTCTTGAGCCAACTGCAGTATCTAGCGCTTGAGCAAATCGTTTCATAACCCCGGCATAGTATTTGCCAATAAGTAATTCCATTTTCACTTAAATATCATAAACTACATTTTAAAAAACGATCTGACAGTTTAACTTGAGAGATTAGCTTTACTAGAACTCAGTCCTCCTCTTACACGTCACTCAAATATAGACAAGTTCACAGCACGATTGGTGACATACATCTTTTTCTTACGAATTCTGGAAAAAAATAGCCTGGAAATAACTTTAGCCGATCGAGTTAAGGTATATTTTGGAAGTAAAACAGTATGTCGTCATCAGTTCGCATATTACTGATTATGTTTGCTCCGCTGACCCAATGAAAACACGAAACGGCTTGTAATAGTATTTCAATATAAGCATGAATCTAAGGCGAAAATTTACTATTTACAAAGGTGTCACTCCGAAACGAATTGCGGTAAAGAGTACAAAAATAGCTGATTAATTCTATTTTATAAATAGATTCGGACATTTTTTTTTGAACAACTAGGTCTATGATATAGAAACATTTCTTATATATATAGACTATAAATTATTCCGCCGATTCTTAAACCGATATCGTGTCTCTGTCCAGCTTTTATGCTACGTGTCCAGTAAGATACTATTGGGGTTATAGCAAACTATGCTGAATAGATGGCTGTACTGAGTGGCTTTGTTATTTGAAAATCGAGTGCAGAAGTGTAGTCAGCATGTCCGAAAGTTTACAATTGCTCAACGCCCCTGTGTTCTTTGGGGCTCGTGATTTGGCAGCTGGGCTAGTATACATTAATCAGGTCCGACAACAATTTGTATAAATATACAAGTATATTTCGACACCTTTTTTATTTATGCATGTGGGTATTATTGAAAACTCTTCTTCAGCACTTCAAAGAGAATCTTCATGCGATTGGCCTCTTAGCTGCCCCTAGCCCCTAGCTGATTATGGAAAATATGTAACATATAAATGAATTTCAGCAGACGTACGAGCACGTAGTCCTTCTGTCAACCCTAACTATTTATATAAGAGCTATGCAGAAGATGTTCAGGTAATAGCTTCAAGGATGTTCAGTAGGTGTTCTAGGTGGATCCTGAATGCTATCAATAACAGTAAAAAAATCCGGCTTGAGAATAACGCTAAGTAAGCTTTAATAATGAAACCGATACAATTAACCTACAATGATTAATGATAAGTAACGTGGCCATGTGTTTTTGTTTAAGCTGCCCTAGAGCCTTTAGGGCCACATGAGGAGGCTAAACGCAGGCACACTAGATCCTACTAACATCCTCAGGCTGACAGGTTGGAATGGCCGTAGGTAAATCGTTAATCGTTTCTTGCTAGACAGGACGTCATGATGTCAATGTTGAATACGTTGACGAAAGCCGTCTCTGGCTCGTTGCCATTTTTAGAAGAAGATTTAATGATTGATATAGAGACTTTTCGCGTATATCGACGGAACTAGCTCCGAGTATAGAAACTTCCAGGGCGGTAACTGGAATCAGTGTTTCTTAGTGCCATGACAACAACGCTTCATAATAATGGGAACATAGCAATTGGCGAAATTTATTTAATAGCTTTCTGTCAAGCTGTGTCCCTAGACATGAATTTACGCCGTTGCTTTCGCATGTCTATCACCGCATCAGTAACGCCAACTACTAACAATTAATGTTTGTGAGATGGGTATGTGCTCCGTACTGGAAAATGTGATATTACCTTTTTACCCCAGAAAGCTGGGGGCGACGTTCCACAGTTCCAATGTACGCTAAGAATATTGCCGAATAATTTCTTCTTCCACCCTTCGTCTGACGCTTCCGATGAATGCGGGGCAAAACTTGTAGATGAGTGATATATGGCTTCCACGACGGTAAAAAGCACTTATACAGGCAGAGTCATTTCTATGATTTGTCGCACTTAACGAAACGGACAAGCGGAATGTTTAGGCAACAATAAATATGTAATGTGAGAGTACTTAAATTTCCATTGGTGAAGATTTCCCTAGGTAAAGCGATTTGTACGTAGGGCGCATCCAGAACGCAGCAGACTATAAGACAGGAAGATAATTGACGTAAGAATATTTCTCCCGAGATGATTGACGTCATTCGGGCTATGTTCTTTACGTGTAACAAGCAAATAATCTTATTATATTCGAGGTGCACACTTAAATGTGCAGAAACTGTACGAGCCTTTAAATACCTTCTGAGTATCATTAGGCAACATCGGCGTCTCCCTTTGCACGACATGGGCCTGTATTATTCTGTATTACCACGTTACCAAGAGAACAATATTTGTATATAACAGGTATGCTTTAAAGTGTGCTTTAATAAATTAAAAAGCGTCTATATGTTTCCCTGCTAGGTAGACATTTTAAATTGGTTTGTCCTGCGTTGGATGGCTAGAATTAAGCATACATACTCATTATATTTTCTGAAGAAACATGAACTTTATTTTCACTTTCCGCGTACAATGTTAATTTTTGTGAAATTTCCCGAAAGCTTCAATGGAGGTGTCCTGCGAGTTATTGGTGTTGTTAACGTAATCAGTGACCTAAAATAGGTTTAACTTACAGAAAAGAAGTACAACTAGTTAGAGGACGACGACAGCAATGTACAAAAAAGAAAACATGCACCGCCGTGGGATAGCATGTAACATACAACACGTTTTTGTGATTAAATGAAAAGCAATAGCGAGAGAGACGCTAATCTACTAATACCTGCATATATATATATATATATATATATATATATATATATATATATACTGTCATGAGTAATAGCTCGTGATTCATCAAAACACAAGACTAATAATTGTGACTCTATAAGGTATAGTCGACTTCTTTCGGTTTTTTACTGCCCCGTAAATCCACTGAAAACGCTTATGGACGATCATCAACCACATATGTATATTGTGCGCGGGCTTCTCTTTTGCAAAAAACGTAAGCATCGCTTTACAAATTTTTATTCTTTCTTTGTCACGCTGATTTAAAGAAGATAGCAGCGATTCATATGTACATCCCTACCGATTTACAAGATTGCTTCGTCTAACATATCCGCAAAAAAATCTGTGCCTACTAAGAACCATACAATAAGGACAATTACAATATTGTATTGACTCTATGCGGCGGTCCACGTTGTACTCATCAGTCGTCGGTGAAAAAGGCATTGCCGCTCATCTCACTGATTTGCTCTGATATAGTAGCAGATTTCCCATGAAAATAAGGTCCAGACATTGACCGAAGGTTCATGTGGGTGAGAACTACTCGATGGCTACAGTCGGTTATACAGAGGACCTTCAGTTAATCCATTCTGCTGACCGTAACGTTCTGGTTTATCAATCGAATTTTATAAAATGCCCCGTGAAGCTAATTTTAATAGTTTTTTTTAGATGGCAGAAAAAAATTGAGATGGCAAAAAATCTTTGTATTGCTTAGGCCGGCTTTTAGACGGAGCAACAACGTAGTGGTTGAGCATGGTAGCCCTCGTCCTGTGGTCCACACTTGACTTATGTTTTGTGACTGAAGGTGTGGCGTGACACATCATTTTTTGTCTCACCGTTAGCCAATTAGTTCAGTACTTAAGTTGGACTAAAAAGCCTCTCGAAAGACCTAAGTGATCCCCTACCATCCTTTTCTGCATTCAGCTCTTCCACCCGAAAAGAAATTCCGTGCAAATTTCAAAGTAGTCTATTCCTCTTTATCGTCAAACCTTCACTTTAATTTACCAAACTTTAATTTACCTTTGTGCGTAACTATTTTGAGAAAACTGGCACCATTATGTTTTCTTTACTTATAACTAAACATCGAGCCAATGGAAACTCACAACTCGGATGTGTTATATTCCTCTTTAACTTTATACCTCCACGTCACCTTTACTGCAGACTTTGTATTGCTAGCTGAATTCATTTGAAAAGCTCCGCTAAATCATCGTTACGGAATCTCTGGATTGTTCCTTTAAAAAATTAGATGTTTGCGATTATAACTTCCTTCGCTTGCACAAGCTTCAAGTCCTGCCAACCACACTTAAACAAATGTGGTTGGCAGGACTTGAAGCTTCGACGAAGAACGTGGTTTCAGTAGATGCTTGGCCGTCCAAGTCTCTGTTACGACAACCAAGACGGATGCGCGATTATCTATCACAATTCACAGTTAGAGATCAGTTTCTCAGGGGAACTTTACATAAAGAAATTAATTAGCTAGCTGTGTTACGCTTTCTTTGCACTTGCAGACTATTCATTAGTTATCGATATGTCTATATGGGCATTTTCATTAAGAAGTTGAAAAGTTAATATGCAGGCCTTACCCATAGGTAGAGCGGTTCGGGCAATGCGATAGTCCTTTATGATTCGGCCTTATAAGGTCGTATTTACTGCATTCGTTCCGATTATTCATTTGATTTTTAGAATTACTATCTTATGGCTTTCGTCTTGCGTCATATTTGATTCAGTTACACGTTTTGGTCAGTTGTAGAAGCCTTTGGAGGTGCAGATCTCAGTTACGAAGTCGGCTAGATGCTAGTTAAACTCATAAAGAAATGTGTGATATATATGTACCCAGCACTATAGCCCATTGTATTGTCAAGAAGCAGATCGACGCTTTAACTATTAGGATGCTCAAACTCTCACTGTAGTTCGATAAGAGTTAATTTATGAGCTTTCACCAGATTGCGGAAAACACAAGAGCATTCATTAAAATGCGCCGCTCAAACGTACAGCGGTTACGTTAACCGACCAGACATCTAGGTCTCCTATGATTGGGCCGATCACCAACGCATGAGCCTCACAGGCCAGTCGTTTTCTGAAGTTGAGCCCTGCTTTTACAGAGACGGTTATGGGTGATGGAGGGTGGATAGTCAACAATGTTTTCAGTCCACGCACCTGTTACTGCCTGTTACCTGTAAACCTGTTAGTGCCATTCAAACGAGAATTATAACCGATACCTGTTTAAAGATATTGGTGCTGTGTATTCGGTAAGATTACAGAAGAGTGGTCTTCCTTCAAATAAACCAAAGCGTCACCTTATCGAGAACAGTTTGATCATTTAAGGCGATGTGTGCAAGAAAAACTCCCGGCTAAGACTAGAAAGGAGCGAAGTTATGTTTCATCATAATAAGACGCGGCTTCATACATCCTTAATGACTCGCCAAAAAATTGTACGAGTTTAGCTGGGGTGTTTCGCCCAAGTCAGCGTATAGTTCCGATTGTGCTCTTTCCAACGCATGCAAAATACCCTTGGTTAGAAAACTTTGTCGTTTTACATAGTAAAAAAACGTTAACCATTTTGTGGCAAATACATATATGTAACTTCTGAGAAAATGTAACTGGGAAGTTACTTTAAAGATGGGCGTGAGTGGTAGCTAAAACTGGGTCACCGATTGAGGTTGCCTAAGCTAAAAATTGTTTCCTCTTTTATTTAAACCAAATGAAATTCCCATTGTCAAGGTGAACTTATCTACTAGTTTTTGGTATAATATGTAGGAGGGCGAGACCGCACCACTAGGTCGACTTGCGCATACTCCTCAAACTATACACGGATTGTTTGGTTCTGTACGAGATTTTTCGGTTGAATATAGGTACTTTCTTTTCTTGAAATAGAAGATACTATTTCCATATCACACATAAACTGGGTCAGGTGGAAGCTAATCAAGTTCGATTTATTAGTCCAACGTATCTGAGAAAAACTAGTAAAGAAATGGCGTTATGACAAATTCTGCTGACTTTTCCCCTTTTGTTTATAATTCCCACACTTCTAGCAGACGCCCCTTGCTATATGAATACAAAACAATGTCACAGTGCGGCAGTAGTGAACAGAGATGTTAGAATAGAAAACTGATAACATAAGGACAACATTGTGTCCTCTTTAGGAATAATATTATTATCATTATATCGTCACAACAAGACAATAGCTGTTGAAAAAAGAGTAAGTAACGATAAAATCACGGTGAAACGCTTGTGAAAGATATGACGCGCGATGTAAAAAGTCGGACTGTTCGTCAAAAAATGCGTGGCAAAGATGAGAATGTGACTGTTAAACAACATCTCGTAACCATCAAAATACGTACGCTAGACGTGTACTGCACTGCATGTATGATAAAATGGAGAAAATGTAGTTTGTGCAGGTAAAGCGAAGCGCGATGCTACATAGAATCTATATATGATATATATAGAATATGTGCATTTTTTACGCCTGTTGTCAACCAAGTTGAACATATTAAAATATAATAAAAATTATATATTTGTCATCAAAATATAGATTTAAAATATTGTTTTGCTCTCAAAGAGTCAGTCGCACGCATCTATTCTTGATCAGTACACCGGGTTTTCGCTTTCGGCAAAAAAAACGTGTCTGTGTTCGTTGTAAGACGGGACGATTGCTTTCGATTAAGCTGCGGTATTTTACAATAGTCCGGCTGATTTTTGCAAGCCATCGTCCTTTGTGTGCTATCCGATGAATCCAGTCAGTACAATTCCACGCTGTCTAAATCAATAAAAACGCAATAAAAAAGCAAAAATCAATAGAAGACGCATACTTCAACCTGAAGGATGTCTCAATATAGAGGACCTTGAACGACGAGATTGATTCCTCAGAGATTTTGAACGATTGACAGAGGCCCATGTAACTCGATTGCGTGGATTTTTGGAGAGGAGTAATGCGAATATTTTATTAAGCAAAGGTTTAAAAACACACAAGCGTAGTTTGCCTGCAGTTATTGTTTTCAAACGAGTGTTTCTGTTGAGATAATAGTTCGTTGCTTCTTTTTTTTTAGAAAAAAATGGCCGAGATTTACCTTAAATCTAATTATCATTACCGGTTCGACGAAAGACACATTGTACATCTAAACAAGGCGGTACTATTGCAGAAAGAAAAATAGTTTTAGCCTATTTTTAAGCAGCTCTTTGAAACCAGTGATATTAGTCAGAGCAGTACTTCCTTATGCCCATAGCTAGTCATAGAGTAACATTAACTCCAGGCAAAATGAACGTCCTATCAGTAAACCTATCAAACAAACTATATAGTTAAAATTTCGAAAACACAAAAATAGTCTAGCAAAAAGTCAGGCTAGTAAGCAATAGAGATAACGCAATAAATGATAAAAAATACTAAGAAAAAAGAACTTCACCTATCTAGAGAAATCTAGAGTAAAATGAATAAACGTTTAAAATGAGCTGACTTGTCAGTCGGTCAATGTTTATCTAAACTACATAGATACGGGTAGATCTAACACAATATAAAAGCAATAATGATAAAATCTTATTTACAAATACGCAAAGTAAGGGGCGATAGCTTAGGAGATATATCCTGTTAAACAATATCGGTAGCTGTTTATGTATCTATGTTAGTGTCCCTATTGTATAGTTCATAACTATAAAATGAATTGGAATCCAAGTTTTCGTCTGTACTTACTTCCCTGTAAAATTGACTTTTGCGGAAGTCAATCTTCTGACTCAGGATTCGACAGATAAACGACACCAGAACAACTATGTTACCCCAGTGCATATATTTAGGTATATGTGACTTCCGATTAAATAAATAAAAAAAATTGATTCGATTTCCGAGTGAATGCAACGGATTTTTATTATGGAATGAAGGAGGGCTGCTGCCTAACTAGCCAGCTAAACGCGACTCCTACTTTTGTCACAAGTTTCACCGGCAAGCAGGCCCAACTGGTCCTGAACTTTACGCCAAAAGGTGTCCACACAACGATGCTGCGTCTGGGTGCGGCCCTTAGAACTACAAGTCTCACATTCTTGTTGTTCATTGCGGCTGGCAACAACTCTTAGCGATACACGTTCTGCTGACATTACTGATGAAAAGAGCCTTTTCCTGTCAGGAGAAAAACACATCGCAGAATTATGCTATCTGCCTTATAGGTCAGAATAATTTACTCAGCTGTTCGCGTTCTGATCACACATTTGTGTCGCCTGCTGTCGGACTTTAGCTTTTGTCCCTACAAGATGTAATATTAATACCAAGAACTCTATTGATTTACATAATTATCGTTTAAACACGTTAGTCGGTTACGAGTTTCTCCACCACAGCGTCAAGAGACCCTCGTTACTGGCAATGAGCAATACAGACACCAAACCTTATCATGGCCTTATCGATATCATGTTAGTTGTCTTCTTTTTCTGATTCTGCGAAAACGCCTGACAGGCCATATTCACCGCTACAACGTTTGATGTGTTTGCTCCTGTAATGGATGCGTTACCTACGGCTCACCTGTGGCCAGCGTTGTGTCTATTGCCAAATAGGTGCTAGAAACGATTGACGCTAAGCGGGTATGATTGTGCCCCGAAGTGGTATCAATAAGATGACATATTTAAAATATTTGACATTGAGTAGTCGAGTGTTTATTCCGCCAGAAAGGCTTTTTCTGTGCTTTTTTTTTTATGCAACTGGGGCTAAAATATTGTTCGAGCATCGCGGGCTAAACTTCCCTTAGGTACCTGTCACTTCGCATTCATACAACAATTTAGTTTCATGCAGTGGAGAATTGACTTTCAATGACAACAATGATAACGATGAGGAGAAGGAGGATACACAGACAGCATTATGAATATAAATGCTACCTTTGAGTGGTGACTCTCGAATCTATATATGAAGATCTTGCTCAAGGTCGTTTCAAGTTCGTATCCATTTTTTCTAGTTAATATACGTGCTATATTATAGGCGTACTGAATAACATATCTCAGCTTCACGGTGGCAAATTTTTACTTGCCACTGTACTGGTTTTTCTAGGCAAACATTAATGCGAAGACGCCTCTTGTGCATGCCTAAGGCACACGGTGGAAAAAAGAGTATCGATATCATGTTGGCCGTATCCATGGAGAAGGAGCTTTCACACAAGGTTAAGGGGCAAGCTGATTGATCGTTTTCTGAGACTCTGTTATTTCTAAAACGAGGAGGCAAAACGTTTAGTTGATTATCAGAAGCCTTGTGGCCATCTTTGATCCTGCGTTACCTTTCAGCACTGTTCTTGTGGTCACATAGAAGTATTCACCCATAAAAAAGCCTCGTTGCGTGACCACAATCGAGATCTATATAAGTAAATAAAATATTTTTTTGACTGAATTTGCAAAGCACCGCAAAAGGAAGCCATGCAGATGAGTCGCTCGAAATGGGGAAGTCATATAATGCACGTGAACTCCATTTGCCTTTTACGTTATCAGTTATTATGAATTTTCTGAGAAGTTTTATGTGTCCTATTGAGGTAGTAAACGTGTCTTTAAGACATCATAGGGCATAAGAACGGATATATTGCTTAAATAGCGTATAATGAAAAGGCCTTTCTAACCAGGCAACGAGCGTGTGTTACACGACCGCCTCTGAATAGATACGAGAATTCGAAGAAGCACTTCCATCATACTCGCGTAGTTCTTAAATGGACCATGGAAATGATGCAGAATACGATAGTTGCAGCTAGCAAAAGAGTCTGGTTTGAATTACGTGATGCTATACACGGCATACGCTATTTACAAAAAATACGTACACGATCAGATATTGCTGAATAAACCAGAATGGTTTATTATTCTTCTTCTTCTATACACTTCTGCGACCAACTCGGGAATTGCAATTAGGGGGTAGTTAGGCAATTTAGAATTATAATAAATACAAATTACGAGAGTCCAAAAAAGGACATCAGAAACCGAAGAAACACGTCATGAGAAAATTATCATTACTTGTTTGTTGAAGTGTAATTATCTAAACCATTGGTGTTATTATGCTGTTTAGAGCAGAAGTCTGATACACTTTGATACATTTTCCGTTACCGGCAACACAGTCGGTTAACTCGAGTATTATTATTATCTTCTTCTCCTCGCTAATTATAATCGCTATTTGCAGCATTACCGCTTACTGCTCAGAGCTCCAAGCACCGATCGACAGAAGTCGTCCAGTCTATTGAAACATAGCAGTCAGACATATTACTCAAAAACATACATATCTGGACTTATTTGAGCGGTATACTACTTTTTAAGTGAGATCAACATTTTTAAACCCAATCTTCATTTAAAGATAAACTTTTTTCGTGGATAAATACGTCATTGCTCCACGTGGGTAACAACGCTCACCCTGTTCGAGCTACATCCACTAATCAGCTAGCTTTATTAATGTCATCTTCTTAACTACAAGGATATTTATTTTATTTGTTCTTTAAATTTTCAGTTTAAATTGGTGATAATTGTGACGGAACCATATACAATGCGTGCGTCTATCTATTGTATAGGGTACATGACATGCCCAGTTGACGTGGCTTATCTCATTTTTCTTTAGTAAGCAAGTTTAGAGGTTTTTCGAGTTTCGACCTTTTGATGAATGGGTCGGTGAAGGAACTCTTTAGAGCCATGTTGCATTGAGTAGATGCCTTCAAGTAGCCTTTTCGAGGCAGAGAGCTTGGGCTTCGGCTGGCTCGTGCTATGTACAGGAATTGTGCTGAACTTTAGAATGTGTGATTTTGAACGGCTGACCAGCTTTTCTGCCAGTCGGGCTCACTACAAAGACGAAAAGCAAATTGAAATAGCCCGAAAATGTTTGTTTGACAATCCACAATAACAGGGTATAGATAACACTAGGGTAAGCTATTGGCAGATATTTAAAGAACATTTGTGGCTGTGCTATTCTCATATAGCTTATAAGCAAAAGTGCTCTTGTCTTTAATTAGATGCTAAGTATCCTGCGAGTTCGCTGCCCATGTAGGACTTCCTATATAAACAAACGTGAGGGATAGTGCAGTGGAACCCTTTTTTCGATGACATATAAAGTTCTACTCATAACACCATATGTAAGATTCATTTTAAACTGCACGTTGAAATTCATTTTCAGAAAGCGTCACTGTACACGTTAAAGTCGGCAGACGGAGACTGCAATATACCGACTTCAATAAAGGTGACAATGTATAAACACGTAATTGATTTTCTTGTTTTAAGTCAGGCCGTAACATGTATCGCATCTACTGAAACAAGTCGATGGAACTGCCATTGTATAAATCGTGTTTAATCGCACCAAATAAGAATTTTTATTCACGTTAAGCTGAGAGACTTGATGTCAAGTTCTGATTATGGACCCTTTTGGTATTAGCCTTACGTGTAAATTACCAGGGACGCCCGTCCTTGGCCTTTCAGAGGTAAGTGACGCGCCATAATCAGAATGGAACCGAAATTGAGGTTTTGCTTTTTCTTTACGTTGTCGATCCTTGATTCAGGTTATGTCTATTTGTTTCTCTTATAGATACGTGTCAAAAAGATCGAAGCAGGACCCCAAAGGCGCTCAGTAGTTCGTAACAATAATCGTAGTAGCAATATAATATACAATACGTTTTTATACAGCATTAGCTTTTGAAATATATTAAGGATTAGCCTAGCCATTTAAGTGCGCATATACGTTACTTCTGATACGTTTCTTTCTTTATACGACTGGAGAGTGACGTTATTGCGTTATATATATATATATATATATGTGTGTGTGCGCGTTTGTACTCATAACTTTTAATCCAATAATGGAAGACCTGTTCTATATTCCTACTAGCTTGCTACTATAACTACCCAATGTTCCATGCTTATGTTATTGTTATATTAATTGTGCTCGACGAAGTGCTCGTGTCTGGGGTGTTGTGCATTACGATCGAACCCCCCGACGTATGAGACTTTTTGCACCTTTTCCGGGTATCGTCACACTGCTACATAGCCCCAGTGTACACAGCGGACACCGCCAAAGAGGACAATGAATCTTCGTCCTGTTTCTCGCTATCTCTGCTGAACAAACACCTCAGAGGGGCGGCTAGTATGTCGGTAGCTAAAGTGTTGTCAATATCGTTTTTATTGACGCTTCCTTTTTCGCGAACGATCAGCCAGCTACACAAATAGAGAGATGCACATAACACGCAATCAGCAGTGTCGCGCTGGCTTGCAATTACCGTCTGAGCCGTCCCCATTTCTTTCAAGAGTAATAACTCAGTCCACATTTGCAGAGCTTCGAGAAAATCACTATATGTTGGATCGTCGATGGGCTGTTACCTAACTGTTACTGCCCAGGAACTGCCGCATTGAATTGATACCTTCATGAGTGAACAACTGAAAGTCTGCACGTCCATTTATGTGTAGTGAGTGGCTTCATTAGTAAGACAGATCTTACGGCTAGGTTTGTCCTAGTAAATAAGCCTATTTATACTTTTAAACAAAGCATATGCTTTAATTTTTGTAAAATACAGGGACCTTGTTTCGGTATTTTCCGTATTTCGATTCACAAAATTAGGTAGAAGATCATTTCAGAGAGTCGTCTTTAGCCCTAGTTTTAAATTCCACGAGATTTTTAGGACCCTTGCCCAAACACAGCTGTATCTTTTGGGGATGATTAGAGCTTACGTTCTAACATATTTTTTGTTTTAACGCCTTCAGCTATTTTCATCATGCAGAGAAGTCTTTGAAATCATCTTCACTGGTATAGCATCACCTCGTTAGCACAATACTGCCCTATCACGACAGCGCTAAGGACTTGCCCTCACTAAATGGTCTATTTAAAGTGGGCCCTGTTGAACTTATTTTGGTTTTTTCAACAAACCTATAAAACGGCCTGGTAACCATATACCATGGAAACCATTCACTACTGCTAAAATTAGAATCAGTTATAGCCAGTTGGTTATGGTTACCATGACAGCATATTCGAAGCAATGCATCATCAATTGCCTTTCGTTGGGTTTTCAACGCGTAAGATAGAAGGTGCCAACCAACAGCTTCCCGTTGGTTACTCTCGGTACCTAAAGAAATCGTGGAGACCAAATTTTGGGCTAGGAGCCAGCATTTGAAAGTGAGCTTGCTTAAAGTGAGTCAGAATTGCATTGTTTTAAACGACTTGCAGCTTCTCAATAATTTTTCCCTGAGACCCACTTCTGACTGCGATATAGCGACAGAATAAGAGTTTAGTTAAAATGTTGCAGGCAGACATAGAGACAGATAAGGGGGGCATGGATATTGCGAAAGCGGGACCAGCATGACACTGCCACTCTTGTATCGGACGTAGATCGAACAGCCAAGCCTGCCCTTGCTACAAACTATGACAAAGGGAAAGATAGATACGAATTATCCAGAACAACCTCGCAGTCATCAATGTGGACATTTACGTGAATGGACTGAAGGAACACAAATTTAGCTTAGCGTCAACTGAAACGAAGAGAGTACTAGGGAAACATGCTCTCCGCTATCATTATCTTTGTAAGTGGTTAAAGTTTTATAAGGAAAGAAGATGACATTAATTTAGAATGGAGCAAAAAGATCAGCATGGATACTGGAGAACCACTTACCGACTGCGTGGGTCTGTCAGAAAAGACGTTTTTCCTTTGTACCTTCATAGTTCTATCACACAGATAAGATTAGAGCCGCCTGGAAGAACTGCTATCTGCCTTGAGATGAGGAAAATTGGTGCCTTATGGCATCGGATTTAGGGTTTTAGAAATGCCGAAAAGAAACCCCAACGACAAAAGAACTCTGTAATATCACTACGAGTTAGCTTGGTGGATCGGGGCTTCGCAGTTCACACTGGGCGCCCGTAAGACACTTGTTTAGACTCCTCCACACGGGTAGAACTTTTTATATCGGTCGAAAAGTTTTGCCATAAAACTTGTGAGAGCGGTCGCTTCTGCGTTTAGTTAGTAGTATTACCTAAAATACGTTAAAATGATCCGGAAAAATTCGTTGGCGAATTGAATGGTAAAATATATCTACGAGAAGGACAACGCTTCACCAAAAGCATCGTAGACACAGTCGATACACTGAACAGAAACGGAGGCCATTGACGGGGCAAAAAATTTGGCAGATTCCTGTAGCTCGCACCTTCAGCCCTAGGATCGTCGAAATATGTATCCATTCGAGTTAAGCAGAACTTTCCTAATAGATAATTTTTAGCTTGCGTTTGACAAGGACTCTGCAGCTAGGAGTACTACTCAGAGGTGGATTGTGTTAATATAGTTGCTAAATTCGTATAAACGTAGACCTTTTAGCTCTATAGTCCTAACCGCGCTAAATAAATCTCCCGAGTCGCTCCATGCGCGGAGACAGACTTTGCTCTTGCCGTCCGATATATCCGCCTTTGACAGTATAGAATATGTAAACGATGTAAATCTAAACGAAATTATTATGATAACCTTGTAAAATACTGCACTTGTCCGTAAACGTTTATTATTTAAATAGAAAAAGCAATCGACATCAAAAGAGCCAGGCCGCTACCCTGTCTACCTGCCTTATCGGAGCAGATACTTATTGAAAAGAAAATTGGATCTACCAAAATTCATGATGATATTTTTATTTAGTTATGCTTAAGGATAGCGACGGAAATTTCGCGCGAAGACTCAACGAGACAACCTGAAATAGTTCAAATAACGAAAACTTGTTAGAAGTTAGCTGAATTGAAATTTTTTATTAACTAATGAATGCTACGCTAGCTAGAAATAGCTAACGTAATCAAATAATGAATTGAAAAGAAGATATTGTTCTATTATGCTGTTCTATTATTAAAAAGTGTTTGAAGATCCTGTGTAATTCTTCTACTAACTTAAACTTTCACATTAAGACTCAGCGTTCATTTAAGGACGTTTGTTGTTTCTTGTTTTATACACGCTTTAGCTTAAACGCTTTAAATTAAAGGAAATATCGATAATGAAAAAAACTGCCTACAGTCTGTGACTGAACCATAGGTAGGAGCCTAATAAAAAAAAAAAGGTACGTTGCGGTAGATATCGCAATGGACCCTATTATTTTTTTTATCTATCTAAGACTTTTTCTATTAGATCAGTTAATAACAAACTATTCTTTCTTCATTATAACTTGTGAAGATCATGTTTATATTGTTCGAGTAGATATTCCATTCGTATTGTAGCCCGTTTGTATGATTCAGAACGTATAGCTCAATTTTAGCGTTTCTTTTCTACCTTACGGCCAATTCGTTGGGCGCTCTAATGATGTTGCTTCCCGTTTGGGTATCCATTACCATCGGAGTTCTATGATTAGCCGATATCCATTTTCGTTGTCTGGCTCGTAAAACCCTATCACATAAACCAGAGTAAACAGGTCCACAATGCAGATCCATTTGCAGCCTTCTGCCTTCAATTTTACCGTTCGTTTGCCACTCTCGCACGGCTTTAAGTTCTACTTTTTACTGAAACGGTCAAAAGATGTCCCATTTTCCTTTCGCAAGGTCTGTCCATTTGACTGCCTGTTGTAGTCGTGTGCGTTTTAGCTGACAAAGACAGAGAATTCTGTCCATGCGCTTGATGTTGATTCCTCTGACCAGGACATTTTCTGAAGCAAAGCGTTTATCTTTGTTAGTCGGGAATTTCACGTCGGGAGTTAGTCGGGAAGAATAGTGCGTAGTAAGTGTGCTTGACAATGCAAAGGCTTTTTTGACATTTCGATCTGATACTACTTGTCCGACTGATCTCTATCTAGCTAACATGGTCATCTTTTGCCTGTTGCACTACATTTCATTTTCTGCATTGATTTTAAGTACACTTAGTTGCCTGTCGCATCGCATGGTCGCAGAGTACAGTGGGTACTCTGGATCATTAGTTAGGTGATATTTCGTTCGTGTTTTTCTGCGATGGCAACAATAACATCGGGTATCCTTCAATGTGAAACGCATTTCTAAGAACAATTGCTACCCTATTCAAATTTGTTTACTATTCAACTTTATCTTTTTTATTGCAAAAAAAAAACTTCAAAAACTGATCGTCATGTGGGTGACTGGGTTTTCCGCGTCAGAAACCTTACGAGCTGACCGATTCTGAGCCTCTGAATCTTTTCCATGTTATTTTCTTGATGCGGGGTAAATGCCCTTAGAAAATACAAATGTCATTGCATTCCAAATACTTATCATCGTTAGGTACATGCCCAGTGTACGTCTTCTGCACAAGCTGAGTGTGTCTTCAATAGCACATCCCACAAACTTTGCTCGATGAGTTCAAGTTTGGCCATTAAGTTAACCTAATATAGTAAAACAACGAAAAACCAACTAAATATGACAGGTTTAATTGTTGCTAGCCAAAACTAGTGAGTTTTGGCTAACAGCAACTTTACGCTAGAAAAAGAAACACCAATAAATACTAGCGTTTGTAAAAAGGACTGTTACAAATTTCGAGTCCTTTCTGTGCCTCAATTCCACGTGTTACGCTATGGCACGGATATCCGTAAGAAGCATAACCTACAAACCATATCAGACTCGAGAAGGGCTGTAGTAATGAGACCCATAGAACTCATAATCAGTTTACTACTTATTGCGTTAATTATTTACATCTCCGGAAACGGAAGCTAGCCAGCAAGCGTTGCTTCTTTCAGCTAAAACTCCGTTACGATAAAAACTGTTGAATAGTTAGAAGTGTTGTCTAACAATGAAAACAAATTACTGCCTCACGAATATTTTTCTTAAACCTTACATACAGTGTGTAGGTCTTCACCTGTAAAGTCCATCACTAAGCACTGATGGAATTCACAGCGGGCGGGGCTCGCGCAGCATTCGGGAGGCAGTCCAGATCATTCATTTTTCTTCTTTGAGTCTATCTCTAATTTGTCGTCATTCTTCATTCTTGAGAGATAGCCTGGATAGTTGTTAGTATAATTCATACCTATATCTATATAGTTAAAATGTGTTATAATCTTTGACAGTTCATCCACGGTTAGTCTTATTGGTGACGTCGACAAAGAGTTATCATTGTTCGAGCCGATCTTTTCTAAATGTGTAATTTGTAAAGCGTTTTCGTTTTTAATATCGGACTACGCCCCATCTGTACGCGGTTCTTCTTCGCCAACCCGACCTGCGTGCTCCGATGGGCCTTAAATGTGTAACACAATGTAATCCGTCAGGGCGTCAGAGGTGATAAGTGGATAGGTGTGAGAAAAATTGATGAACCAATACTTAGCATAGGTGCTTTGGTTGCTGCTAACAAAAGTTCAAGACATACTGCAATTACTGCTAATTATTTGGACTGGAATTAATCTTACTTTTCCCCAAGGCCAAAGCATAAGGAGTAAGCACCGGTTTCCAACGTAGAATATTGTTTCTTTCCGGAGTCTAGTTTCCTCGGTCGTATGCCTACTCTGGCTCGTATGTCTCTGTCCTGTTGCCATTGATGATACTACATATAATCGAGCTTCGTTTGCTGATGTGGTTTTCATTTGATCGTTCCCGTTGCGATTTTTTTTTGTTTTTTCCTTCTTCTTTAGGCGCCGCTTTGCCATTTTCGTCTCCTTTTATGTTCAAGTTATGGTTCGTGTCCGTTGGTCGTCTACACGTACATATGCGTAAATATGATTTTATTATATATCATTTATATACTGTTATGTGATGTATTATCACCATGTATTTTCACACGGCTTTATATCGTCGACATATTTTGGCGCATGGCAAACTAAGACTATTCCTTTAGTTAGTCATTTTCCTTTTTGGAAAATGTAGGTCTATATGCTTTTACTTCCTTTCATCATACGATTATCATTGCTGTTGCGTATTATGTATGTTGCTGAAGGTTTCCCAGAAGAGAATAGGATCGATTGTGGCTGATCCTTGTTGTCCGCTTTTTCCGTTTGCAATTGTTGTTTTTCTAGTATTAAGAATAATCATGTAACACTAGCACTAATCATTGTTATATACAAACATGCTGGAGATCATCTGCCGAATAAATAGGACGAAATAGGACAGGCCCGCATAGTAACCATGACGGCGTTCGCCCCCCAGTTACTATAGCCGTTTGTTCCAATGGATGTGTAATCCTGTAAGCCTGTCTTATTAGCGCCTACCATATATATAGATATCATTATTATTGTTATCGTCGACCCCATTGTCGCTGATTTAACTGTCATTTAGTACTGTGGCTGCAATGCGACGCCGGCGCTATTGAGTTTGTTGTTGAGACGATTCAACTTAGCATCTGTACTTCGAACTTCATCCAGATGGCTGGTCAGCGATACCCTGCCTCTGTTGAGGCTACTGTTGCCGTCAGCGGCTTCTCCGTCAGCGCCGCGTCTTCTTCTCTTTCCGGGCGAATTGACCGAATTCCAAAAGTCGCGCTCTTCCACAGCTGCGATAAGGTCCTTGTAGTCGCAACTTCTCGAGAGGCCCGCGGCTATGTAGCATTCGGGGGAGCGAGCCCGCTTTTCTAGAGGCGCCATCGGGTCGATGAACTCGGGCGGTAGTTGTGCTCGAATGTCCGCCCTGCAACAAAACATACAACGACAGCCACATTAGCCTTTTGAAGACGCAGCTCCTAAAGCCTTTGCTACGCCGAGAGTCGTTCACCCGGAGCACGACAAGCGAAAACCACACCATCCCTATGGTCAAGTATAGGCCACATTACAGACGTGCGCATTACAGCCACCGTTGGAAGAGATCCCGTCACCGAACAGACAGAGTGAAAGTTCCGTGAAGCGACACTTCTTATGCAATAGGTTATTGGAAATGACAACAAACAAGCTCATCAGTGCTTCACAATTCACGATGGCCGCGTCGGAAATATTGCCGTCGTTTAAATCGGACGATCCATCATGTACTATGCTTCAGACATGCTACCGATGAAAATTTTCGATTAGATAAATAAAATATTTTAAAACGAACTTAAGTGGTCCAAGTGTACTTTAGCTCGTATGCGTACCATAATTTGACTAGGGATAATGGTAATGTATTGGCAAAGCAAGGTCCATCTGTTGCTGGTTCGTCCACTGAAACGAGCCCCTAATATTTCATGTTACTATATAGGGATATAGGTCGGCTGGTTGTAAAGGTAGAAGTACTTCACTTACTCCGCGTGTTCATCTATATTGTAAGTAAACGAATCAATAGATGGTTTGTTCTAATTTAATATTGTTTATACTAATATATTGTTAATTAAGGCTCGAACAAAATCAGTTTCGTTCGCGGGCATAGTGGCATGCAACATACGGCCACTAGCGGATACTGCTAATTGTATCCCGTCACAACCAACGTCAGTGCGCACTCACAGCTATAGATCCTCCAAAGCAAAGCGATAACCAACTCTTTTGCAGGGCTCTCTCCCTTGTTTACCTGCTGCACCTGCCAAGGGCTACCGAGCGTCACGAGCTGCCGGGTGCAGTTGTCCTTGCGCACTGAGGTTACCCGTTTTACCCCAAAATGATCGCCTTCATGCGAAACGTCTCGCGTCGATTGTCCGAGCAGCAGCCAGGTGGGGAGCAGCCTATCCTCCTAGCGATTGCCGTGGCGGTGGCAGCGGCACCGGCGACCCGTTTCCTCATTATATATGGCAATTGCTAACACACCGGGCACACGCTTTTCGATACTATTCTAGCTAGAACCTTGTTAGCACTACGTAATTTGAAGGAAACAATCGAACTTTTTCGCCGCTTCTCAAACATTCTATAATATACTATCGCTTATTCTCTCATCGTGCGCCTAAAGCCTTGCCGTCCTACTTCGTGCCGCCACAACAAAATAGCGTCGCATTTAGACAAGTCGAGTCCAGCTTAACTACGACATAATTCTAGAGCTACTCGACCGATCATCAGCAACGACTTTCTGGCCATTTCCGTCGTAGTGCGCCGCTAAAGTGGTTTAGGTAGGGGGTTATGCTAATTTTTTTTTTGCGTACAAACGAAGAAGTCTACAAAAAATGTTGGACTTTGTGGCCTTGTGGCAGCCTAAGTGAAGGCTAATGAGCATACACAGACTGGAGGGTTAACGAATTAAAAATTTATGCAGATTGAACAAAATGGGACCGTATTATGTAGCGTTTACTAAAGTGAACAGACCGTACAGGCTCGCGCTTAATGCAGCATTGTCATATCATATTAATTTAGATAGACAAGATAACACTTTTTCAAGTAAATTTCTTCGCTAGAGCTAATTTATTGGAACAACAAGGGATGAAAAAAGAGTAATCTAAAACTAGAAGTATTAAAAAAGGAAGGTAAGTTTTGATTGTACTATAATATCCAATGTTTACTTCTACGTTTACCCTACATGCCTATGGTGCATCCTTGGACTATATCCGATGTTTACTATATTGCTGCTGTTTAACAAGATAGGTACAAGGGCATCTTCAGATCATGCTAAATAACTGCACAATGACGCACCGCAACGACGATGATGAATAAGCTCTACCTTGTATTGTTTATCTAGTTGTGCGAACGTTTTTTGAGAGGCCTCATCAGGTAAAATTACATGACCCGTTAGCGAATATAATACAGAGGAGGAGAGTCTTGTGTAGGCTCACTCCCATACTGCATATTCATGATTCTTGTGGGAAGTGTTCACTGACTCTACAGACCCTCATCGTATTCAATAAACAGAAGGAAAAAAGGAAATGACACACATTTGTCCTTATGAAAAAAGGAAGCGGAGTAGCCAATTTTACATTCAGCACAGTTCTCCGTTACCTTGTTGTCAGCGAGTTTGTTGGTTTTCATGATTCTCCCTATAGCAGTCTTGCAGCTTCTAACTACCCGTTCTGCTCGAAGATGATGTTCTGATACGTAACATTCAAACGAGTTACATTCGCATTTAAAGAAACCTAAGAAGAATCTACCTCGTACACAGACCTGTACTCCAACGAATGATTATAGCATCATTCGTAACCAATAAGAAAGAATTAATTCATCGACCTATATTGATTGTTCTTTCTAAAATTCCCTCAGAGGCGTCTGTCGTATATGAACTACTACGCAAACTTTAAACTAATGCGATGGACAGAAACACGCGATTTTTTCCCAACAGATCCTTGACAGCTACTACAAAAATTCAGTTTTACGTAAAAAACATAAAAATAATAACGTTTCCACGAATGCGCAGCGGTAGACTTTGGATAGACTGTTCGTTACACTGACATATATAGGACGCTTTTCCCATACGTATGCACGAAGCTTTCTTTTCCAACAGCATTATAAGCAGACGAGTTCCCATTGGTTTTAGATTATTCTGATTACTTCCAGGCTAAGTTAGGACTACGCTTAACGAATTTGCTTCGCCCTCATTATAGGTCTAAGGTTAGTTTTAATTCGAACTTTAACGCTTTACTTAACTAGGTCGCAGCTGTAAATAGAAAACAAACTAAGGCTAAGGTTAAACTGGGGCTGCAGAAACATTCTTCTTGTTTATACATGAATAGTTACTGCTAGCACTAAAAATGCAGTTTAAGGCCAGTCATAATCGTCGCTGGCAAGGATGCAGGACCACTTTGGTTGCCGTTGGTAGATTTGTTTTGGCACACAGCGTTTGGGCTGCTGGATATCCTTCCACCTACAATCTTCTTCAAAATGCGATCGAAGCGTATTCGACGATCTGTATTGAGATACAGAGATCTAATATGTGCAGCATTATCATTGTAAAATTCGCTCAAAGCTTTGTGTCGGATGAGGGGCGTTATGTGCGAGCGTCGCTTGTGAGCCCGGGGCGGGTAAGACTTTTTCACGAAAAAGCGGGGCATCCAGTGAACATGTCGTTGCGTGTACACAACGCGCTCGCGAATGCGGTTTGTGCCTCTTACATCTGAAGAGGCCCACTTCCTGTTTGTGTCAAATGCGCCAACCGCGCCTGCCAATTAGCTGAAGTATCTCAGGTCGCATTTCAGGCATGGAGGCCACGGAGGAGAAGCGAGGTAATGCTGAAAGCTGCTGTTCTAGACTGGCTGATTCTCGGTGCCTGAGTGACTCTGGGTCGTGGCTGCAGCAACAAAACGGACGGAAGAGCCGTACGGCGCAGAAAATGAATAGCCAAATTGTCTTTCCTTTGCATGTGAAGTGAGTCAGATATGAATGTGTCGGCAGTAGCGTATGCGACAAGAGTACGGCGAGCATTCCTTGTACGGGAGAACTATTCTAGCAAACTGACTTCACCGACGACTTCTCGGAACGGTAAGATTCCAATCACGTTAAAGCTTTCATTTAGATCTTATTTCTAGTCGCAATCAGACGTGTGTTTGCTGAGTTCGCCCGCCATGTGCGAGTGTACGCTCAAGCCTACCTGCTAGTTTCTAGAGCTTGCGGTTTGCGGGACTGCTAAGGTGTTCTGACCATGGTCTGATTCACTACATCGAAATAATCGTTGAACCGAGACGAATCGAAGTCGGATTTATGGGCTCAGTCCCAGTTGCTTGACTGTAACTCGAGTCGTTTAAACTTTGAATGTTAGTAAAAACGCAGTTATAAACAATTGTATTCTTATCCTCGTTTTAATTCTATCGATGGTAAATCTAATATACGATGACGCCACCGACCAGCTCAAAGCAAAGCTCGTGACTGATCGTAAATGCCGCCCAAAATGCTTTATCATTATTACAGAGAAAATCGTGCATCTTTTTGCAAGGTAGCAAATCAATGAGCTTATCATCACTGGACAAGTTCAGATCATTTACGGATGAATTATAACAGATAGCAGTTACTCCTATCTATCCAACTAACTCACCTGGCAACATAAATTCAATTCAGACACATTGGTGAATCAGTAATTTTGGGTAGTACTTTCGTGTTTTCAACGCTCAACAGCGCCCGACAAATAACCTGGAACACATTTCCTGTGTCACGGGCCCAAACACAGCTAGCTGTGTGCGGTCCGCTGCCAGTTAACCTAATGGCGACACCTGGTCAGTCAAGTGGAGTCTGCATCGGTTAGGAAACACCCAGAATAACCCCAACAGGCTAAACCCGACGCAGGATAGAGTCGAACAGGAGAATGATACAACTATTGTGCTTCAAGTATTCCCTCTGTTTTTTTTCTATGCCTAAAATTCAGTTGCGACAACTTCCGATACTCGTTTGTCTTGATGATTCCAGCTCATATTCCCATTAAATTCGTAGAATCGTCAACGGTGAGGTTGTAATGGATGTCAATTTTCTGACCGCCACCAATGGAAACGAGCAGTGCCACGGTAGTAGGAAAAAATATACCAATATATTTATTAAAGGCTTCTCTACTATATGGCCGAAGTCGACTCACTACAATTTATTTTTGTAAAAAATATTAATAATGCCAATGTCGTTGCTTCACATAATCCCACAAGGTAGGTTATATAGGCAGCAAATCGGGCTACATAGGTCATTTGCGCCCAACGAAACTTTTTCATTATTACGGCTAGAGAAGCCGAAGCTTTATAATAATTTTCTACTAAGTTAGGTAAGTCAAAGCTTCTAATTCGTTCACTATAGGTTCGCATAAAGTTCTCCAATATGGAGCCGGCTTTTGGCTTAAATACTGACACATCCACGACTTGCGTTTTGTTCGAAAGCAGAGGCGGAGCAGTAACCATGTGCGTGGCGTTCTCCAGTGCCAACGTGGTCGGACTAAGGCCCGAATAATTGTTGTGTCTACGCATAATTTAGGCCTGATTGTTATCCATGGTAGATGCTGATCCAAGGTCATGGCTACTCGCAACGTGGTGCATTTGTTGACGCCATCGTTCGTTCCAAAACATTTACCATGCCAATGAGATCGTCGAAATTTCGTTCAAAAGCAACCACGTCTAACATACATCGTTGTTGACAATAACGACTTGTTGTATAGCAAATACGAAATTGTACTTTGAGGCCACTTAGTTCTCAAGAAAGGTCTTTTTTTTTAAAAAAATAGCATTGATGGCATACGGTTGCGTTTTTGTGCTCGAAATATAGTAACCCATATAGCCTTGGGTGATTATGTAACATAAATCAATGTGATACCTTTCATGAAACTTTTAGTTTTCCGGTGATAATTAACGCAGCTTTAATACAGACGAAGCTGTGGTCAAGGAATGAGATAATGATTCTGTTTTTTGTAGTTCAACGAGAGTTGAATGAAATGCAAGAAAAATATCTCCGTGTAACTTCAATAAAATAATAACAATGTGAATTGCATTAAATTTCTTGTCCTTGGCATGTGAATTGAACAATTATCAATTCTTCCCTAGAACAAAATGGAGTAGTCTATACAGGTTTTGATTCTTGTAGTCCCATCTTTCCCTTTATTGCCATATTGCATTAGTTGCTAATCTGTACCGCGTCAACCGGCGTTAGCTGCTGTGGAAACCATCGTTGCAGAGGTTCCATTGCGGCCGTTTTGCTGTTCGTTCAACCCCCACGTAAGCGACTTGCCCTCTTTGAGGTTTCGGACATGTCGACATTTGTTCGGAGCTTGTTTTCTATTTAGTCGTATTTGATCGCGAAGTTCCTTATCCATCAAATGTCGGTCTTCTATACCTAATCCGATTCTGTCTCCTGAATTAGTATTGTTAGTAACGAAAACTGCGATGTAACTAGATTTAAGTGTCGCTTTAAGAAGAAGGAGGACGACCCGTGTTCTATGAGAGCTTTAATATCACGCGTCGAGCCGTCGTTGAAATCAGTTTCACGGCCACGTTCGAACTAATGCATTTTTGTACCTTAGCCATTCGTTGTATTACTCAACGCTAAAGTCCGTTGGCCCGTTTTTCGTGTAGAGTAGAAAGAGGAGATGAGGTTGCCTATTTAACAGACAGGACCAGGACTTCTCTACCATGCTTAGGCGATGAACCGAGGCGACATTTCTGTCCCAGCGTTCGTCGGTTCTATTGTCTGGGCCAGGTGATAAAGCCAAAACGCTTAACTTGTCCCACTACTGGCGAAATGTTTTTTTCTGCTTTAGCATTCTTGCCGATCTCTGAAGTTTTACGACTGAATCGGTCCGGGTACCACAAGCAAATATATCGTTAGGCAGACACTTACTACGCTAATAATAATAATAATAATAATAATAAGGAGTTCTGAGGTAATAGGGGGAGAAATGAGCGAAAGTCCTTAACCTTAGTCTCTATAGTGTGTATATGAGATTCCAACAGTTCTGTTCTATCTCCCTAATACTGCTGTCAACAGTGGTCGCACCATCCTAGAGTAGCTGGCACGAGTGTGGCTTGACAGTCGCCCTGTCTTCTTCGTGCACGCCTCTAACAAGAAAAAAATTAATTGATCGGAGTTTCGATTTCAGCCATCAATCCTGGTCAGTTGGACGCAAGCTGCGTACGCTGGGTAGGGTTGAGCCATGGATTTGCAAAGCTATCGTTCAGATCGTGCATACAAGCTAAAGAGTTCAGTCCCTCTCGAAGAGGGAATTCGCATGATGATCGCAACAGAGAGGCGAAACCCGAAAACCGTAATCAACCCTCGTCTTCTCAGAACGCACGTTATGTTCTCCATTATCTACCTATGTACTACCGTAATAGTAACAGACGACAGAGTAATATTTGCGTGATTAGCGCGCATCCCATATAGTAATGACGATTTATTCGGATAGTTTGCTCACTTAACTACGAACGAGACAGAAAAAGGTTTGGCTCTTCCAGCCTTCTCCCGACGGCGATGATGATGATGATCGTGCCATCCCCCTGAATTTCCGTCCACTTCATGGTCTTTCATACGTGTGCGTCGCGTCGTGTGTCTGCTTGCTTATGGCTCCCGTTAGCCTCGCAACTCGCAGGAGCTGCCATCCTATTAGTTAGTACTTGCATTCAGCCCTTTTTCTGTCATTCTGTAGCCAACCAAAATGCTATTGCCTTCATAACAAGAGGGCAACGGATAGCAGTAGGTGATTGCGAAGGGACGGGAAGTCGTTGCCAAACAACTCCCGAAGCCGACTACTCGTGTTTCATCAGTCGCGTACTGCCTGGCTGGCTGGCTGGCTGGCTGGCTCGGAATGGGATGTTAAGCGAATACGTTCGATGAGTACCTGCAATGAACCTTTATTGAGTCGAGATAAACTATTTATTTTTAATTGGACCGTTCCAATGCTCAAAAGTGAAAGCAGATGTTAGTACCGCGAGCCAGGCGGGTTATCCAAAAAAGTACAATGTTGGCGAACAAGGTAGCACTCTTTGAGGGTCAATAACAAACACGAAAAAAAGAATAGAATTTCACGAACTGTGGAACAGCGATACCATAACCACAAAAAAAAAACCACAAAGAACCATCATTGCCATCACCAGCCCCGTCATAACCGTCACCGACACTAGAGCCGCAGGCGTCGCATAGACACTCGAAATCTTATCGTAAAAATCGAACAGAACCGAAGCTAAAAAAGAAAAACATTAGACGTCCAAAGACGACAGCTGTCTCAATGACGATGAAGATTCGCCAGTAGAAAGGCACTCACTGGCGATTGTGAATTATTGATGATGATGACGTCTAATTCCAGCTCATACTCAACGGATCAGCTTCCTTCTCTTCCGAATGCGGTCACTTTTTCACTCAGGTTTCCTTAGGTTTGTTCGCCAACAGGGCTTTGTCGTCGAAGTTATTTCCTTTATGATGGCGTCGCTGGCATTCTCTGAGTCATTATGCGCAGATACCCTTTTATCGTTAATGTTTGCTATGTCTAGTACAGTTATTGTTGTTGGGGTCTTCACGTATGTCACCGTTCTACCTGCGACCAACGTCATCGAGGTCTCCCGGATTGAAAGCGGTTTCAGCCAGAAGCATACAGTCAGGCTGTCCGGGCAAGCGGAATGGAGGGCAATAGTGATCCATGAGCGTGCCTCGAGGGCTGGCAAAACAGTCATACGATTGATACACAAAGCTTGCTTATTGTTCGCTCTCGCTAACCAGCTTATTGTTGACAGATACCGTTGACAAAAGTTACACAGCGAATGAAGCTAGAACTAAAGATTAAAAGTTACCACTAGCACACTGATAATTAAATTGTTTTTAAAATTTTGCGCTCTTTCCCTCCCTCTGATATAAATACTAACACACTTCGTTACCATTTAAATGCCCGTGACTGCATACACCTTACAAATGGCCGTAAAGCCTGTGTAGAGATTTGCGCTCAAGGAATAATGAATCATGTAGAATATTAAAAACTGTTTTTAGGAAAACTCTGCCTTCTATTGGTTGCAGATAATAAGCTATGGCATAAATTATTTTTAAAGGCATTGTAGTAGTAGTAGGTACGATTCACACACGTTTTGTGAACAAACGGATGCTACGATAATGCCGATTATACGTTGTCTACAGATACTCCCAGACCTGTTTGTGGAACAAGGCGGTAATAATATCGTTACCGTTTTGAGTCAGACGCAAAGAAGGATGAAGGCTTACAATTCAAACAGATAGATCGTCAGCTGTGTATTTATTCTCTTTCTAAACAGAGACTTAATTTTCCTACTGACTGTCCTGTTCTTATTTCATCTTGTGCAAGAGCTTCTATATAAATAGATAAAAGAGCTATTGGGTTCAAAGGATCATAATTGGTACTAACGTAGGACACAGATTTGATAGGTCCTGTTAATTTTTTTCTGTCTGATGAGCAGATCCGACGGAGCCTGTTAGATGTAACGATGTCCATTTAGTCGACCAGAGATGATCAGCCAAGATATCACGGCTCCACTATATGCGATAAACATCTATAAATTCCTTATTTTATGTAATTATGCCAAACTTTAGCCTGCGTGTCTGCCTGCTTGCCTGAATGACAGCTTCAAATCTTAGCCTACCTAGAAAGCAATTCAATAATCTAGGTTCGCGTAGCTTCTCACACTCGAATGGTTTGATCATGAATCAACCCATGTATTTTTGTTTGCGTTGCTGTAACTCGTATAAACTAAACCTTCTAAAGACCGAGTCTTGGGTTTGCTAGAAAAAAACATCAAAGATTTAAGACGATGATATCTTTACGAAATATTTTTCGCTATATAAAAAAACGGATAATAATTATTTTAGTTGTCAGCTAAATGAAGTTTTGGAAGCTCTGTTTATTTTTTGTTGCAGATGTTTCGGCCTGTTTAACTGGAACCTCTTAAACCGATTCCTTAGAAATTGGTTTACTTTTTTTTTCCAATATACTGCTAACCGGAGATCCAATAAGATCTATATTGGCTAGATATGACTTCGTTGTAAGTTGAAGTTGAAAATTCAAGCACTGGAAGAAACACCTTGGACTTTGTAGAGGTCAAGCAACATTTTAATGTAATTTACTATTTTTAAAGCAGTTCATTTCAGATATCTGTGCTTCAGGACGCAGTTCAATATTAAAACAATTGTGGAAAGTGAATGTGCCAAACACGATTTTTCGTTTATCAGTACTTACTCTTTGGCCTTCAGTTCTTCAGTAAGGGCATTTAATTCTCGGATCAGATGCTCCACTTGCTTTCCCTGCCTCTTGAGGGTAATAAGATATCGCATGCGTGCCGAGGGACTGAAACGATAAGAACGCAAAGAACGATAATAGAAGGCGTCATTTACCCATGGGACACTTGTCTACAGCGCTCTGCCTCGATATAATGTATGGCCAGAGAACTTATGCTACAGAAGCTAAGAACAAACACATATTACGTTACCGAATTCATTCGACGCTTGTTGGACACACAGTAAACATATTCTTAAGTATATACATAAGCGGGCACTCTAGTTATCGTTATTTAATCCTGCTATCTGTAAGTTAATCACAATTAACTTACAGAATCAGACGAAAAGAGGCGGTGTCTTGGATAGAATCGACACAAAATTGACGCTCCGATGTTACCCGACTTTAAAAATTACATCTCCGACCAATTCGTTGGCGAATAGTAGCAGCCATGAAAATACATTGACTTAATGAGAAAGAGACGTCGTAAAGGCAATGTTCGGACCGACATTGAACTCCAGCCGTGAACCTTAGTTGGTCTCATAATTAAAAAAGTTTTCTAGACCGAGATAAGACAGTATGTATTTTTCAATACTGCGAACAGTGTAGTCATATTAGTAGTTACATACGTTACTAGTTCTTCACAGGCAACTTACTCTGACTAAGTTACAGGGCGGACACACTTGGCAACCCGCCTCTTAAGCCAATTAGCTCAGCATCATCAATGAAGGTTTCTCAAATCGGGTACATCCTGCGTACCTAGTGTTGGTCTATTAAGGTCGAACGGGGTTAGTAGTTTAGACCTTAGCTAATCAATTGTATCGCGTAATTTCAGTTATGCCGTTGGTTGCGTCCGATCAGCAATCGTTTAGATGAGCTACGAGCAGTACTATGTCGAATTAATACAACCATTACTAGCACTCCTTGTCCATCTTTATTAGGTTCATTTCTCCCCTAAACAGTGTTGTAGTATGATTGGCAGAAACGCGAGTAAAATACGCGTAGGAATGATTGTTAGATGGCGATCGAATATATTGTGTGTACATAGACACTCGAATATAAGTCAGTGACAGAAGAGGTTTCTACATTATGGAGGTTTAACGTTTGATCGCTGGGTTAAGATTGTGTGGTCTTTTATGAGACTTTCAATTGTTATTGGTCGAAGTATCAAACGGAATCGACTTTCAACGAGAGACAACGGCTGCTGTAATAAGCATCTTCCAATTTCCCTAGCTTCGTTAGCTTTTTACTTAAAACAACATTTACTTCTGATTCTTCTGCAGAATTATTACTTACTAAAGTTTTCTGCTAAGATACATGCCGGAATTAATCATAGTAACAGTAAATGGCCATAAACACGTTCATAGATGTTAACTACGCTCAAATCGAATTGAGAGAATCAATCGTACTAACCTCTAAATCAAACCTGTGCGCTTAAGTACCCGTTCAAACATGGCTTGTGCCATTTATATATCTTCTCCATAAATAGCGAACTCTTCATTCCGCCTACCCTGAAACAAGCTATTGTTGTCTAGAACCAAAAGTTTCACCTTTCTTGACCCATCTCAAGAGTTCAGATGGTGTTAACCAGTAAATATGCATGCGGCAAGCAAAATACACATAAAAATATAGTTGCACATATTAAGTTTCCTCGTTCCGATCAACAACTTACCGTTATTCAAAACGTTACGTTCCTTCGTCGAATGACTAAAACTAAGCTATCGAGCGTCCTTTCTAACGCTTCGTTGCTGTCTGAACCATGTCCTGAAAGCTGACCTTTTGCAACGAACTTTTGCTTATCAAAATTTTTCCAATGCACGATCAACACGGCTATAACAAGGTTCCCGGAAAACAGCGCTCTTATCAAATACTAGTTTATACTTCTAGATAAATGAGCCAAAGAAATGGTAGACGTATAAATACGTTGATAGGCATAGGAGATAAAATTATTTCAAGTCTGAATGTTGCATGATACGATGCCGGAGTATCCTGATGCCAACCTTAGGCGGCAGAACGTATTATCGCAACCGGCAGAGAAGTATCCATAAAGAAGGCATTTATGAGATCTCCTTGCTATATATACAAGTACCCGATACGAACAAAACAAAACACTGTCATTCATTAAGTTTCAGTCAATCTCTGTCGTTTCCAAAAAGCTATACTTAATAAAGTACTAGGCATGTTTCTTTTAAGCACTTAATAATAGCGTACCAATTTAAGACATTTATTGCTACGTTTAATGTCCTCTCGGATTATTTTAGTTTATAGTTAGTTACTTTATTCAGCTTAAGGATAAGACATCGGTGCCTAAACGATGTGGTGATGGGTCAGAATAGACACGTCCCGATAGAGTACCTCAATACGTCATATGTCGCACGAGCATTTATTTGCGCTTACTTCTAGTCGTCTTCAATGTGGCCAAGTGAACGTATTGCTGGATCTGCGCCTTCCATTCTCGAACGAGCCACTTGAATAAACCGGAAGACACTGTTTTCTAGCTAAACCTATTCTATTCGATATGAGCATCTCTGAGCCGACATTCAGAAAGCACAAGTTGGCCAGGTGGCGAAGAAAAGGTCAAGAGTAAAGAAGTTGGGATCATGAGAAGTTCATTTATCGTTACTTCAAAACAGTAAAGTCGAAAATCCTTTCAATCGTTCGAAAGCAGATTTGCAGTAACGTGCGGTGTCTTACTTTGTACTGCCACAACCATCCATTTGCCAATGATGTGGCTGAAGGGACGTTTGCTGCTAATAATTGTCGATAGGCAGATTGGAACAACGCTATGTGTTCTTGCCCTGTGCACTCACTGTTACTGGAACTACCGTTTACTTAACACATGCTATTTTTATTTATTATTTAACACATTTATTACCCTATATTACATACAGTAAATATACGCTGTATTACATTTTTACAGCAAAAAACCAAATAAACAAACATAAATTGCATGTGTAACGAGAAAGTTTGCCCTGGTAGCAAATTAACTGAACTATTTCGGAGCTTTAAACTACAACAATTTATCAGGAAAGGCACATAGTCGGGCTTAAGTTTTTCGTGTAATAAACAGTAATTGTTCGAGAAGAAAACCAAAAGAAAAAATCTAATCAACGGCGGGCTAACATGTGGATCCCACAAATTTTAGTCACACATAGACAATGTACGGCTTTTGAATTGGTCCAAAGTTTGGCGGGCTGCTTATCGAAACAGCAATGCGTCCATCCACTACTTCTAGTACCAAGCGAAAGCCAGATCTTTCTACAACAAAACAATAAACCTGTCATGGCAAACAACAGTGTGCTGTTTTGAGATTTAAAGGGAAATCCGCTAATATCCAATGCTTCAGGGCTGGATAATCATTTGGTTTGTCCTAAGACAACGGTTTACGTTATTACCAATTCCCACGCGGTTTCTAAAAATATAAGAGAGATTTTTGTGGGGCAAACTGGGCGATTCTCAGTGGAATATAAATTTAAGGGGCTCAAAAACTCATCAAAATGGCTCAAAAAGCCATTTTGATGCACCTAAGTTATCAAAATTTATAGCCGTTTTAAAGAGGAGAATAGTCTAGATAAGCTTTAATGCTTGAAGTGTTTGAGCCTTCTTGCACCTTTCGACCTTTTTGACGGTTTTAAGCCCTTGCATTTTTGGGATTTGGCTTGCTATCAGCCCAAAATTTACCTTCGTTCGAATTTTCCTATGTACCATTGTCAACGACATTTTTACGAGCTAACATCCACTACTATTGCGTGACGCACAATTGCTATTTATGGATTAAAGTATATTCTGAAAACAATTAGCTTCGGTACCGAATTGAAACTGCAGTCGTGGTAAAGATGGTTATACCAAGCAAACACGATGGTAAAGAACAATACTTTTATCACATATAAAAAGTTTCATTTAAATATCCGTTATTTACATACAAATTTAGAAACAAAGCATATGCAAACGTCCTAAAATAAATATTTTTTTACTCGCACAAGGTGAGAAAAACGTGGTTTGTTTAATTCAATTCCTTTTAGAAAAGGCTAAGCAATAACTGCAATAACAATAATAAGAATAATAATAATATTTCTTGCGACCTTAGAAGGCGCGCATTTTTTTTACGTAAGATTGTGTTTCTGAGATGGGATATCAAATTTCTGGTCACTACTCTCTATTTTCCTCATGATCCCACCTCTCCCTATCTTCCCGTTGAAAAAGTAGCAATAATTTTGTTTGGGGTATGAGATGGTGCCTTTCTCCTTTGTAGAGCTTACGGGTTTCGTCAGTCAGCGTAGGACGAATCATTATTTGGCTCTTAATGACATGAATGAGCTCGTCATGCTCCTAGCGACTCTTTCTGTCTACTGGTTAACGTCTGCTAGCCCTATTTTTCCCCCGCGCACTCATTCGGCAATTCTGGACAGCCCTCCGCACCCCTTAAGTTAGAATGAACTGACAAACGTCACTTGCTGCACCACTAATGACACCTTTTTTGCCGCAGGCCATTACCTTTGGCCTTTGTTGTCGTTGTTGTCGTAGTCGGTGTCCAGCGTTTTTCTCATCATATGTGGCCCAGCGGCCCCGTCAGGACTTGCCAGTGTGCCTGTTCCATTTTGGTTCGCTGTCGACGACGCAGGTAGCGCAAGCTTCGTCAGGTTGTTTGTGCCGTCATTCTCTTGCCATCAGGCTTTACCATCACCCCCTGCTACTCATCCACACCTTACCGCCTCGCTCCACATAATGCCTTAGCCCCTACAACCTGAGCCGGGTCGTATCATAGAGTGCAGACTAAGCTTCGTATTGCTCCAGCACGTTATATCCAGCCAGGAAAACGACGACGTCGTCGTCCCCCGCTGAGAGATAGACTCACAGTCCTAAGAAGGGCTGCTTTCCCTTCAGTCTTTGCCTCTCACCCTCCGTTCCCTCTGTTCGTTTGTTGTTCGCCGGGCCTCCGCACCACCGGCAGCCATAGATTCCTTAGCAGATTCTCCGACGACTTCGCCTCCTCCCCGTCCCCTGCCCTAAACACTTCTCTTTTTGCCGTGCCTTCACGTTGGCCCTAGCCTGTTCCTATCGACCCTCAGGCTTAGCATGTCCTTTTAAGCTACTGCAGAGATTCCCGTTGTCCCTTTGCGTCTTGTTGCATGGTAGAGGGCACGTGGCCCTCCTCATTGAGTTTTCTCATAGTTGACCGTTTGATCCTCTTGGAAGCATAGATAGCGTTCCGGCATACGCAATGATGTCGTTGTCCTCACTGTTGAAGGTAGGATGTGCCAATATTGGTTAGAGACAACCTCGACTAATCTTTTCAAACTGTCCCCCGTCCTTTCCTCTTACACTATCGTTGTGGATATGTGCCTTCTCGCCTATGCTTATATCACGCTTAGATTCTATCCTGGGATCCTTCTTCGCTCGCTAGGCCAAGCTTGAAATGGCTAACATTGTCATGCTCAACGAGGATCTATTCTCTGCAAAAGTGGTAATGCTAGTGGTGACACCGCTGGTGATGATATTAGTTAGTAGTAAATATTTCGTGAACATCCCCTCATCGATGGCCTCTTCCGCTGCTGAGGCCATCAATATCGCCTCACTGAGGCTTTTATTTCGCACCGTTAGTTTCCGGAGATCTTCGATCGTCTGCGGGCATATGACCAGGCCTATATACACGAGGCATATCGAGTGTATGGGCACTATATATTTTCTTCTATCCATGCTAAATGAAGAAAAAATCATCAGTAATGTACGATGGTTCATTTTCAACTGAATTGCAAAGGTTGTTCAGGTCAGGTAGCGATTTCGCGGTTTAATATATGATTTGCTTCTACTTTAAAAATTGCTTCCATGTTAGCTACGGATCGCTCTAGTGTTAGGAGAGACGTCAGAAGATATGCAAAAGCTATAGATCTTTATAGAATCTCGGTGCACTTCGATAATCTATCGAAGTAAGCGTATCTAAATTACGAAAATATATTCAAGAATTCCAATGTGGCGAAGAATAGTTAAAACAATTTACCAACGTATTCAACAAGAAATAGAAAAAATATTGCATTAGGAAATAAACTCTACCTTAAACTAAGCTGTCGAACTAAAACTATCCGTTTTTGTTCGAAGACGGCAAAGAGTCCCACTCCCTGCTACGCTTCCCCTTAAAGAGGTGCTGTGCTTTCTCTCTTGCGTTTCGAAGGCTCATCAACCAGAATAGAACTCTTCGCTCTGTTATACCCGTTTGCTTAACAGATTTTCTCGAATGTTTAGCCAAATCACAAAACGCTCTCATTCGGTGTCCCAGTGGGTCTAACAAAGCAAACTGCATTATTAAGAACTTATCTCCATCGGTTTCTATACTTCTCACGTGTAACTCTAACACCGTGCAAACTGCAGGCGCGTATTCACCCGTTTTTGTCAACTTGTAAAAGTTCCGTGAGGCCTTAAAATCTTCAATAGTAAACCTACAGATCGTTAAAATCATCATATACGAACAAATGTTTATGCACTCACTTAATCAGGCCAACAGGGAGAAGTGAATCCACGATAGGATGCACCGCTGTCCCTTAGGTTGTTTCTACTACTGACTATTTTTGCTCATTCAGAGCTCGTGGAAGCTCAGGCTTCAAACAGTGTAGCTTGCTATCCGTTATTGATTTCAATGTACTACTACGATTTTATTAAAGACAAATAAGACGAATGCATACCTTCCATTAAATTAATGCCGGTACACGAAACAAGCGATTCTGCCAATTTAATTTGCCTTGGAGAATCCTAGTAGAATTGCAACCAACACACACGAACAGTTAAAGAAAATCCTGGCCTTCCAAAATTTAAATTAGGTTCTAAACTTTTTGATCGTAGGAGGTTGTGTCCCTCGAAGCACATACAAGCTACAATTATAACGAAGATTGTTGACCTATACTTAATATTTCCCTTTTTTTTTTTTTTTTTTTTGTTACGTCCTTATTCACCGAACAGTATCATTTTTATTTCGTCTTCTATGTTTTAATCGCGTCTTATCTGCTTGTCTGTTACAAGTTTCGAAAAGCCTGAAAAGTAAACATTCGTAGCATCTCTTTCTTGTCTGAAGGTTGAGGTTTGTTTGAAAATTAAGCGAAGTCGCGTGCCTAAGCGATGCTATATCGACAGTATTGTCAGCGGTGTTATCATGACCATAACCATAACCCCCAACATCAGCACTATCATTGTTTTTGGGTGAAGAAAAAACTCTGAACAAGCGTCCCTTGTGATTGCCTTGTGGACCATAGGCCTTATATTCGCGAGTGGACACAATTGAGACTCGCAAGTATTAAACATGGTGTCCTATTGACTTGAGCCGTAGCGGAAGTGCATTTGAGTCTGGTGGCATATAAGAAACTAGTACATGAGAATTATAACACAATTCGAATAGTGTTGTACAGGCTCCAATTCATTGAACTTGCACAGTTTCAATGAATGAAAAACAAAATTCGTTAGTAGAAAAGTCAGAAAAGTATATAATGAATATGATATCAGGAGGAAAACTGAGCATGGATAGTTACACAAATGCAACTTGACCCGGGCCACTAAATGGACTAGTTTTATTGGATCAAATCACAATGGATTTTGCTAGATTAGGAATATCGTTAGATTATTATAAACAAAAACATTTTTTCTAGTGGAAAAATAGGAATCAGTTGAGTGAACGATGTTTTTTACGCATTATAAGGATTGCACTGCAGCGTTATACCTATTGTTTTCGTGCTTACTTACTTTCGTGGTCACTAATTTCTGTTAGTATTAATAAAGCATGTAGTACTGACATTGCAGATGCAGAAAGTTTCTTGACTTGAAAGCTTGACTAAATGAGTAGGGCCATAGTTATCATGCCGTATGTAGTATGCCATAGCCACGGGTAGAAAAAACGAGTTTTTTGTATGCAGGTGAGACGCATTATAACCTGTGAATAACAGGTTGGTGAGGTCAGCATTGGCAATAGCGTAGACACTGCTAGCGTATGACTTTGCCATAGGTATTGGTATCAATAACCAAAAACGCGTACTATGCAATTACAATATTGCCTTAGCCGTTCTATTTTGCACGATGAATGATGATATAGTGTTAAACTGTTTGTAGGTCATGGCAGAATTACGTTATCAACTGGTAAGGTCCAATCCATCATGTTACCACCGATAAATTCGACGAGGGTCTATAACGGACCCTGGATGAACGAACAATCGGGCCTCTATTTCGAAAGCGAGTCATAGTAAAAGAGGAAACTGTTTCTCTCCGTGAGTATCCGACTCGAATCCTACAAGGCGTATTTTTGCGCCAACCCGAACGACACGATCTTTCTTCGTTAGTACAATCCGCAGCACGAGTAACCACTAGCTGTAGCTTTTGCGCTATAGCTTTATTATCTATAATATCTGAAGTTACCTTTAGAATTGATTATCTTGGAAGAAGCGCACAGATGAAGTAGGCGTTGAATATAATGTTGCATACCTTTTTATAACTTTTATACAACCCCCGACGGCAGATAAAAAATGGCCACTTCATGCTCACTCCTTCGCAACAAATTGAACGGGAGCTGTCTGCATGACCATCTCTAAATACGTTCAGTTCCGTATGTTCTAGCAGCATGTGTAAGTATTACCGAATATCTATCGGTTTGTTTGTCCGGTAGTAAAATACGTTTTTGACTTCGGTCGATGGCCTATTCGGTCTATAGATGTTTATTAGATGTCGGCCATTCATAAGTGGCCTGCGGCTTTCGTAAACGAAGCCCACACGCTTCAAAGCGCCTGTAATCGTTGTGCCTTCTCGCAGCTGAATCAAGCTTTCCATATAAACAAAGTAGTTTTCTTTATTCTATTCTCATACAAACATATCACGCTCACTGTGTGAGTTAAACGTGTGCCAATTCACAATTCACAAGATAGAGACATTTATGCTAACAGCATTTTGAATAGCACATTTTGTTTTTACGAACCTTTTTAGATGTCGGCAATCGATATTAAATATTCTCTCAAATGTTTCTTGGAGAGCAGTGAAAAGCTATCTTACGTATGCGAGCAGCTCGTGGAACCCCTCAACTTGTAATAACCACGTTAAGTTGTAAAATGAAAGTCCGTAGGGCTCGTTTTTGACTATGACGAGAGCGTACCGGATACAAACGTTTTTTTAATCATATTTAAAGGGTTTATCTTCTTTAAACTTATGTATATGTAGTGGAAGAAGACATCTTTATACGTACGCATTGCGGAAGCGGACTAATTTAGTTTTGTCGCTGGTTGGCAGAAAAGAGCACAGTACACTTAGCTATCTTGTAATACCTATTTGGATTGTAATAATTCGTCCACAACATTGGGTAGAGGGAGAAACATCTAAATATATTGACACACTGCTACCGCTACTAAATGCTGTTTATTCGAGTGATTCCCTGCACTGTAGAGTGATTGCGATACAAATGTTTCTATGTTTTGAGTTTTACGTTCGGTGTCGTCTCTAGGCATTCCTTGAAATGGCTGGTTTCATAGAAGGAAACGAAGTCTATATATGTCGGGGTTTGAACCAATATCACAATATATCTCTGAAATTAGTAGGCAGATCATTTACCCATTAAGCTATTACAGAGGCGCGACATAAGAACCTAGGATTACTGATACAGAGCTAATAATTGTACCTACACTGCGATGTCAACACTCCCCCCCTCCCCCCCCCTCTAAGAAAGGCAATTTTGACAAGTTTGTTTTTCTATAATGCTTAGTTTATTTTTTAGCGCGCTTCGCTGGTCTAACTAAGGCTCAGGTAAGTAAAAAATATCGTAAAAAACTGAATTGTAATAAAATTTTTTGACATTATAGTATGGTCCTGACCTTTTTAAGAAGCGTCAGTACAAGAATATACATGACGGCAGGTTTCCTGCTCGTGTTATAGGATGTTTTTCGTAAATTTTATAATGTATGTAAACTTTTAACGACTAAAAAGACCTATCAAAACCAATGTCCCGAGTATTCGATAGAAACCTTACCTATTTACGCATACAACCTAGTCAGGTATGGCTTATCCCTAGGGTGTCGCGATGATAAATGTAGGTTCAACAATGCTTTGATTCATGAATAATTAAATGAGAAATACATAGAATCTAGTTTAAGAGAGCCTATAAGGCTACTGAATGGTTTTTATCGCATTAGGCGAACAAACGTAATATAGTGCAATCGATACATTAAATATATGTTGAAGAAAGAAGCTTATGTCTGCCTGTCCTTCAGGAGATGAAATCTTGCAGGAAAGTTCGATTTGTCTTTATTTAATTTTAGATCTGAAATTGTATTGATGGAGTATTGTTAACCAGAGTCCGTTTTTGAGTCGATGAGAATATCTTGGGCTAAAGCTTGTAATCACACTTATTTAGCTTTTTATTAATTTTATCGTCACAGCGAACAGGGAATGCAAAATTCACAGACTCACTCCCCATTACAAAACCTTTTGTGTTCAACCTTCTCCTTACCATTGCGGCCATTTTTCATGCTAACGCAGTGGATAACATGTTTGCGTGCCAAATATAGGGATACGTAGTAGTGTAGATTCGAATTGGGATGTAAGAACACTATTTCGTGCTGGGGGCCAGCCGTCAGAATTAACCTTTAACGGCTTAAGTAACGAAGCCATACTAAGTAATTATCGGAGTTCCATAAACGTTTGATAGAGACATAGTGCGATGACCAACATATGCCTCAGCTTACTCAGTTCTAGTTGTTTCGTATACTGAAATGATATGGGGCAACTACATCAACCCCAGATGACCCACGAAGTCTATGAAGCAGAATATTATAGTTTCCTTTCGCTATCTATTTGTCTGCTTGTTGAATTAGTCATTCAGGAGCCACTGGAACCTTTTCTTCAACACAAAGAAAACTACTGCCGCACGCCAGGGATTAGCTACGATGCCTGTCGGATTTTCATCTTATGAAACTAAGAACGAAAGAGAAATAAGAACGGTTGAGTGTTATGAACTGAAAGTAAATGAGACATCGCCAGATGCCTTATTGGATTAGCATTCGTATGTAGTTACCATACTTCAGTTGATTCAGCGAACGAAGAGAATGCGATGAAATGACTTACTGGTTCCTCCACAAATGTATAATAGGATAAAGTCGCTAAACTAAAACTCAGGAAAGAATCGTCCACGATAGTTATTAGATAATTGCTATCTTTGACTATTGGTTCTTCCTGACAGGTTGCCCCATGCCAAATGCTGAATCGACTATCCGACACAGATATCAAAAACATGCAGTCGTAATCCGGCCCCTTTGGGTTCAGTTCTGACGCATTTGAGAGGCTATATATCGAAGCCCATTACAGCTTGAAAAGCAGTGTAGGGTAAGTGGTAGTTTTAGGTGGCCGTCAATATCTAATCGATTTATGTCCAGAGGAGAATTTACGGTGTGACAAAGTGCTTTAATGGATAGGTGTGTGTATCCTGAACTGAAAAGTTAATCTCCGAAAATAATCGATTACTAAGAATTTGTTGTACATACTTTAGATGTTGGCAGATACCAAATTATACGCTTTCCGAGAAAGTAAACGATTTCAAGAGGCTTCTTCATGTACCGCTGCGGCTGAACCTAACGTTCGGGTCCTGCGACAAAATTGCTGTCAAAATTGATTTCCAATCAGGAGAGATTCTCACAAACACCCGTTTGTTCGTATATTCGTAACATGTTTTACACAACAAGTCCATCAGTATGACAAATCATAGTCCCGCGAATTATCTTCATGATGACTTGTAAAGAGCTTTGAGCTTTAGCGTAGACATTGTGATTGTTTCAGATCTTTAAACAAGATACCTTACATTTACTTGTACCCGATAACACAAAACAAATAGCTTAATTCCTTTAAACCTCAATAATGATAACATAATGGTAGATGTCAGTTGTTAAGGTATGATATCGTTTCGCAATTAATGTATGCTGTTTAGGACGAACCTATTACGGTGAAGTTATGCCTATTTTTTTGCTTGCATGTTTTAATGTAGATATGCAACTCGGGCGTCACATATACCCTACATCCAGTTAACGTCCTAAGAAGTATCCTATGAAAGCTCAACTCTTTCCGTGAAGCATTTTTATGAAGTCTAGCGACATTAAGGTAGTGTGCACGATCGAAAGAATGTCGGAACGATGGCTCATCGGATAATGATATCTATGGTATAAGTGTGCCGCAAGAGCATCCCTTTCATTTGCTCTTTTCCGAAAGTAACTCCCGTAAGCATCAACAAGCAGCCTCTCACATTAAGGCCTTCGTCTGACACATCACATGGCGGCATCACAAGCGAACAATAGCACATCACATTATTTCCAATGGAAGATGAAGGCTGGTCACCTGATTCATTTTCTTTACTCAGTCCCTAGCGAACCCGCAGCTCCAGCTTAAGCTGGCTCGCTCGCTCATGCTTGGTATGTATTACACGTTCGTATATCTAAGCAGCATTTATATATAAAATTGCTTTCCTTATAGTTTCCGTACAGTGAAGCAGGGCTTAGACGGCGAGCACTCAAAAACGCGTAGTAATAACGATATAATTGGCGTCATCCATTACTTGTGACCCATGTCTTTTAACGCGTGTGTAATATTATTGCATAATTATGTAAATAAACCTAATTGACAACAACGATTTTCTATAACAGTCGAAGAGTGTTCAACGTAAAAAAAAAAAGTCAAACGAATTTGCGATAGAATCTCTTTAACGCAAACGGCCTATGTAAGTTTAGTACCCCTCTAGTCTTATTGCGTGGCCATACGCAGCATGGTGTAGTCCTAGTGCTAGCAACATTCAAGGTGTACTAATAAAACGCTTTTCAATGTTAGAAGAACACACAAGAGCTATGCAAGTCGTTAAATAGAACACAACAGAAAGCCACAAGCATAACTTCAGCGTCTCGACTGCTGGCCTGTTTGTTGGCGTCATTGTCACAGGCGTGCTACACGTCTGCGAAGGCGTTCCCTATCTGATCTATAGGACAAGCAGCTGTTGAATTGTTTTTACATGGATAGGTACGCCAACCTTATACTAAACAGTGACATTCATCTATAACCCTAATATTTTTGCGTCAATCTATCACCTTTAGTTTAAATAGCTGAATTCGTGCAAAATTCTCACGCACGATTTATTAGGTTAATCGTAAAAGTATTCCGTTGCTTGCATTTTAAGTGTAAATCCTATTGCTGGCTTATGTGAATGTATTTAAATAGAAAAAGTGTCCATGTGTATCTTTTAGCTAATCACTAGTCAAATTTGTCAAAGTACCAAATCACCCGTAGCAAAACAGATCATCTACCAACAAAAAAAAAGGGGGTTTAATCAAATCTAGGTCCGCGAAAGCACTTCACGCGACCATCAACACAAGCTGCCAGCCTTTGTTGATGATCGTCTATGCGAAACGCTTTAATATAGGGCCATCTACTTTTAAGTTCCCTTACTCAAGCTCAAACTGTAAATGAATTCGCGGTATTTTCTCCTTACACTTTTTTTTTTATGAAAAAAGGCGATACTAGGCACAAGCTGAGTTCAGCGACAGTATAACTATTCGCGCCTTTTGATCTACTGCAAACGTTTTAATATAGTATGCACACGAGGAACGATGTTTTGACGTGAATAAATGAAGGGGAATACTCTATCACCTATAAAATTGTCACCTTGTTACTAATGTTATTAGCAAACACCGAGAATAATACAGATTTGGTTGGGAAAAAAAAGCATCCTTATCATTATTAAGAAGAAGAACGTAATAAGAATCCTTAACAGATTAACTAATACAAATCAGCTATTTTCGCGTCACTGACGGCAATGCTGACGAAACCACTGTTTTGCATCATTCTGTACTATACGACCATCGTGCTTTATGAACGCAAGGCTGTCAAACACTAAAAGCCACTTTCTACACATAACACAGTTACGTGTTGTTTTGGCAGTGTCCGAAAAATCACATGCGGTAGGAATTGGGATGGTGTTGGTGCTGATGAGAAATGTCCAATAGTAAACTAAGAAGTGTTAATAAATGATTTGATCCGTAAACGTAAGTCACAAACAACCAATTCAGAAAATAACGAACGTGCCATCTCTAAAAAATAGAAAAGGGTACGTGCACAGAATAGGGTTTAGTATAATAGAAGTACTATGCCTATTTGCAATAACCGATGGGACAGCACATATCAATATGCAATTCACGCGCAAACAGAACGCTTTTGTTGATACATAATTGGATTATTTTTTCAAAAAAACATTTCTATATAAAGATAGGAGTTAGCCTAATACTTATTACAATGAGGCAAAGCAAAAGTTACAAAATTATTCATGAAATCAAATATGCTTGATAAGTGAGTCTATTTGTAATTAGATAAAAAAAATTCCGAAGAATTGTAATAGTGTTGCTATATATTGGAAAACTTTTCTCCAAAAAACCTCTGATTTCAGTCCTCTTCACACGTGCGTCCATCTTTACCTTTCTGAGCTCTGATTGAAGCAGTCATCCATACACCCAAGCATCATGCTTCAATGTTTCATTAGTGTATCTATTAATTTGTACTTCCTTCGTTGCAGACGCCCTTATGGCTATATTTTTGTTTCACCCTTCCCCATTTTAGCAGCGCTCTTGTTCGAAACCAAAGCTGAATCAAGCTTACTCAATATGTCGAAATTTTCCGTGCCTTGCTTGACTGTGCGTGTTAACTGGGCCAAAGCTCAGGACGGGTTGCCGAGATAATGGTCGTCATCATGAATGGTGTTTGCTGTGGGAACTTTTGCGGGACGGGCTACTTGGGCCGGGACCTTAGTTCGCCTTCTCTTCCCGCGTTTGAAAAAATGCGTGATTTCTATTTGTCGGCCTATTGGTATTGAAGAACGTTTTTCACAAATACAGCCTTACGTTTTTTCTACGACTAGCTTCTGCTTTTCGATGTGCCATCATCAATTTCTTCAAGAAATCAAATTGTATGGACCGCCAAATGATATATATTCATAGGTCTGTAATATGTTAAGTATTGGCCATTCGATCGCGGTGGCGATTAACATATCCGACGATTTAGCCCGGTGGAGGCCTGGCGCCGGTTTTCAGATTATAGTGGCAGCCGACAACACTGTCCCTCGTTCCGAATGTTTCAAACTCCACGTAAGAGCTTTACGTAAAACCACTCACGTATTCGTTCGCTGAGACAAATAAAATTCCAAGCAGAATCAATTATGGAATCTGGAGCTAGGGAGCATTGCAATAATAAATTTGGCCCGTTATGATCAGGGAAGCTCTCTCCAAGTTATCTATACGAGCCTATTGCAGTGTAGACCAATAGTCAGAGTTTTTAAAACTATTAAGTCCGGAAATCACAAGCAGCAGTTTAACAGCAAGTAGGACTGAAGCCACCAAAGTTTTTGTTTTTTATCGTGCCCAGCTATGTTGTTTCGATACTTCGAAAAAACACGGATATTTCTGATGGAAAAACGTGAACTTGTTTCTATGCCGGGTGAAGAGTAATGTTTTAATTCTAACGAATAGAATCTAGAGTTCACTCAGTTTTCTTGAAGAGGTCGCTTCTACTTCTATTGCATTGCAGCCAAGGGTTGGAAACCATCAGTGATGGGCGCCTAAATTTGAAATTAATACTTAAACAGATAGAACAGGTACGAATAGATTCGATCGTGCACTTTTTGTATCAGTTATAGATTTAGTATTAATATTATTAGCAGTCTGAATTAACAGCGATCACTGTCGTGCATTTTTAGGCTTCCGTTTGCGTATTTTACTTTACGTACAATATAACAGGAGTGAATAGAACAGATGGTAAACATCAGTCCCAAATCGATTTCAGTTTTCGTCATAATGATCGATGAGCTACTAGTCGAAAAAAAAATCTATTACCATAGTTGTTTATCACATTCTTTATGTTTTTGAGTCAATTAGTAGATTATTATAGGTAGAGATTGATTTGGTGGTCGCCACTCGACCATCTGCATGCAGTAATGTTAAGGTCAACATGAAGCTTCCTCGTCATTTTGAGAATGAAGCACGCTTTTGCTAGATATGTCATCTTCCTGCATTGTGGATTCCTGTCAATGTCTGGTATCAACGGATGGCTCCCAGCACGGGATCAAGTTAATCTATGTACGGGTTCGAAACTAGACCACTACGTATATCAGATATTCGCAAGCAAATACTTTCTTTACCCACTAGGCTACCATGGAAGCAATCCTCCTGTACGTCTGAACCTTAGTCGCTTAAGATAAATGAACTGCTACTAAAAGAGCATTGACTCTTGCAGGTACATATGTTGATCACAGTTTTCATAACTTCACAACCTACTACTCTTCAATCAGATTATTAGTTAATAATCTATGACTACGGAGAAGTAAATCACAGATTATTGTCTAAACTGAATCAATGCACTATGGTCTACTAGTGAATGAAATTCTTTTATTTACTTAATTATTTTTTCGGATTACTAGCGGGTCACTTATTATTACGAGGATTATCCAAAGTAAAGCTGCGCATAACATGAAACCGGTTGGATGAATATTTTTTACGATGGGGGCAGTTTAATTTTTCATGCCTTAAAGCGTAACGTTAATTTTGTAACAGTTGCCCTTTTTTTTTGCTGGATTATTTCATAGATGTCTATGAGAAAGTTGTGGGGGTTAAAATCGATTGCCTTTCGATAGTTTTTTTAGAAAAAACGGCAGTCGAAGATTTACATTGAGTCGGTAAGGGAGGGGGGATTGCTCTTGAAACCAGTCGAAAACTGGTGGTACTGAGCTAATCAAAATGTGATGCATGTCCTTGTTTTTGAAGCTCACTTTTCAGATTGAAAATGCTCCCAGGAGGCGAAAACAACATAACATTCTATGTGACGCGACCTTTTCTTGACGCCAATCGATACATCTCAACATGCTAAGTAGAAATGCAATACAGGTCTCTCTATTCGAAATGGGTAGTGGTTCGGCGCGAAAATGGTGAAAAACCCGAGTTTGTTTCGCCCAGGTGGCAATGAAATAAAAGTGTTTCAAGACACTTTTGAGTACTTTTGTCACCGAATTTCTGATAATTGTCAATGAGAAGGTTGTAGCGTCTAATGTAAGAAATGTTTTGCTGAACAAATTTTTTTGTAAATACCTTGTAACAGATTTTTTAAGAAGAACGCTAAAATATTTGAAACATTTTTCTACGCAAAGTACTATTCTGTTCCGATGTCTGTTCCTACGCCAATACCTTACACTAGTCGGTAGGTCAAAACATGTCTTCCTATAGCTAAAATTGATTATCTTAACTTGTTCACTAAGGTGACACCGGGATAAGACCGATTTACGTGGAAATCTAATCTTGATATAAAGCGGAAGCTCTCGATAAGCTGAATCGGAATGCAATACATATTCATATACCTTAATTTCAGTTCTCAGTTAGAAGATGTCGTTTAAAAGGTGGAACCTATGCCAGTGGCATTGTCTGTCATGCTAGTCGACGGATCTCGACGAACTCAATAAAAATCCGGTACCTAAAATGGATATTTTTAGTGAAAATTGTGAAAACTCCATTGTTCTTAATAGTTTTGTTATGTAACCACGAGGCGAAATGTATTTAGAGTTTTTTTTTAACAAGTGTCTAATAAATATCTATTGAAGACTTGAAGAGGCAAATGTAAAATGGGTTTTCGTAAAAAGTTTTCAGCAATTCTTAGCTTTTCTAAATTGATTTCTAGGGAAATATGCCAAATGTCAAATAAATGTACGTAAAAAAATAAAACAAAACTAAGCATTTGTAAGCGGTGGTAACGTCCTAGAGACAGAGCTAATACATTAACCCAGACATATCATCATTAAATGTTTACTATACTTTGTAAGACGCGCAACTGTTCATTATGGGAGAAGGAAAGATAAAAATAACCTCTAAGCCTTCGTGACGTCCCGAAGATAGAGACAACCTTAATATTATATAGTCTGTGTAATTATTTAAAAAAAAAAAAGAGACAAAAACGTTTCGTGTAAATCGTAAATCTCAGAAACAGAATGAACAAAAATGATGAATTAAAAGGCTAACAAAGGCTGATTTGATCCACGTCCGGCGCTCAGAGTGGTGGCCGTTGTTAACATTATTTACGTGCATTCTGGAAACAGACTCATTCAGACCACACTAAAAAAAAGTTGTAATTACGTTGTAGAACTGTATTAAAAGCCAACATATTACGGACGCGAGACGATTTAGGATTGGCTGAACTCTCTGGCGAGGATAATAGAAGAGGCTACACAAATAACTAAGGAACAGGAATGGATCAGGTAGAGCAGGACTACTGCAATGGGATAATTGTCAATGTATGCTCAACTTATTGTTTAGCAAAGATGAACGAATCAGATTGATGAAATCGGTCCATACAAGGCAAATGCGTGGGGAGCCCACAGATTCGCCTACCAGAACTATTATTTTATTTATGTGAAATGTTATGTGATCTGTCGGGAATTACATAAGTCAGGTCTTCTGTGACACGATACGTACTGTTGCAAAATATAGGCTTCTGATAATTCAGCGTGGCACTTTGATAGTTACTTGCACTTTGCTACAGGCGATGTAAAGCAACTTTCGTCACCCAGTTATTTCCGACGCATCTCCCACTATTTTCGTTCTCCTCTCGCTCTTTTCACGTTCTCTTCCTCTATCAGCCTACACTGGTTTTGCTCACTTCTCTTACGCTTTCCACCTACAAGGTCTAACCCATGTCACTACAATAATGGCAGTCGTAGCCGTAGTCGCCGTAGCGATAGTGGCTTGTTTAGGCACCATCACATCGTTCCTATCATATTCTATCCAGTTGTATATTTCACTTCCGTGAACTCTGAATCTCCATCGGACTACTTTACCTTCGTTAAATGCGCAGGTGGGCGACTGGGACCGACTTGCCTCGATGCTGGTTTGCCCTCTTCTTTTTCTTTTTTGCTGCAGAATAAGCATGCATTTCATGCTTTATTCAGTTAGATTTGTGAGGCAGACAAGGACGCTACATGGTGAAAAAGGGCAGTGGAGGCAGTACATTTAGTGACAAGGCACCCTAAAGCTACAGCCGTACAAGTGTACGGACTCGTTGTCTCTGTTCCTCCCTGTCTTTCAGTGCCGATTAGCCTAGCAGAAGTCATTTGCCGTCACGCTGAATCGTGCTCGTGCAGTGCCTAAGCCACTGGGAAAAGGGGCACCAGAAGAGGGTCGTTTCTTCTATTCTTGTTCAACTGCTGTGTCCCTTTATATTCAGATTGTGAGAATGATGTATACTTGGTCGCTTTCATTCTCGGTCAACAGCATGTACTCGTAAATGTATTTTTATTCTAACGAATCCCTAGTCGAAAGTGTCTGATGTTAGATATACGCAATGCTAGAAAATCAGCGGGCCTTGCCTTCAGGCCATCTAACTTTGATATGGAAAAAACATTTTCTAGTTTGATAAGTCAGATCTGCTGCATTTTGAGGTCTACAACTTCTCTCCTATGACCAGAGTCATCATCGTTAGCGTCCAATATTCATGACATTTAAAGTACATGGATACTTCCAGGATCTACGCCAAGCCTCAGCAGCAGAATCTAACGTGAACATTCGGTTTTGAGTAGATGGCAATATAGTTTTTAATGATTCTCCGCAAAACAGCAAAAACCTGGCTTACTGTTATACTGCCAACAACGTATATTTAGGATTGTCAGTAACGCTCAATAGAAATTCTGTTACAAGCCCCTGGGAGCGCAGTGGTGTGTGGAAAGCTGACATGAATAAAGGAATACATAAAAATCAAAAGGGTTTGTTGTGGATTCTTATTATAAGACGTTATCTGAAAAAGACAAATATATATTTAATACAATATAACGACGCTTTAACTGTAGAGTTTGTCATTTTTATACGTTCCGCACTCTAAACGCATCCAAGAGCTTAAAGATAATGTACAACTGGTCTTTCTCTCTTAATATTTCTTGATTTTGTCATAATGAACCCATATAATAAATTGAAGCAAAAGTGTGTAGACGATAACTAACTCACACGTTAAGTTCAAACAGGTACTTGCCGTTGTAGCTTAATGGATAACTTGCTTGCCTATTAATCTAAGGTACATGTGGTGGTCCAGCTTTAAATTTCAACACAGACATATTTCGTTTCATCCTGAGAGTGAGGCTCATGATGAAATGATGACGGCGGTGCAGAACGTACAATTCAAGATATAGGTCTTGAGACGATTTTAGAAATGCCTATTAAATGTGTAGCCTAAAATCTGGTTGGAAAAGTTGTTATGGCCTGCAGCTATGACAAATTTGAAGCAACCTAGGGTAAAATGCTTCCTTTTTCTTTTGAGTATCATCAAACTTATTGTTTTATTGCAATTAAAATACTAAACTATCACACATACTGCTCTGACTATTTCATTAACTGTGCGACGCTTGAATTTATCGCGCTTGTTACTTAACAAATAGGAAATTCCCCTAGCACCATCACTCCCACGTTTCATTATTGTTATTTTTATAATTAATTGCTGTTTTACACTTTCCGATGAGCCAGTGATTTGGGACGCTTTTTGCATATATTGTTAGTACTGAAAATAATCAGTGATTAACTTGCTGTAGTAGATTTAATAAGTTTCTTTTTGCCCCGTTTTTTGCGGCCTTTAGCATGTCATGTAACCCAAAAATGTATCGAATGTCTAGGAAATCCTGGACATGTGCCAACAAGGCCAATGTGTTAAGGAATAAACGGGTCCCACAACTACTGTTCGGTTTCACAAGGCGAAATACCGGTCTAGCAGTAGCTGCCTGCCCTACAAAAAAGCTGCAGCGATGGTGTGATGGTGATGATCTGTGTTAAATTATCGGCCCATCCCATGAGGTTATGGCTCTTGCCACGTTCGCCGGCTCCACTAAATGGAGTTCCCGCTCAGCGATCTATGAAATGGTCGAGGACTGCTTAAAGTGAAAGGAAGAAAAATGTAGTTATCGGTAGAAGTACGATCGCAAACGAAGAAATATCATGTCATCGTCACTTTTACGGTATTGTACTGTATATTATGCATCGCGTACCGAGAAATTGACTGTTCAAACCTCGAGATAAAGAATTAAAACATGTATTTGTTCGGTTAACGCAGGCGTCGTGTGGCAAAAAATGTTAAGAACAGTTCAAGTAATATTACTGTAAAAAACAGAAATGTTCCGCAATCAGTCACAAGATATAACTTTTATTTTTGTTGTTAGTCGCTGGAGTTAGAAAAGGAAACTTATAAAACAGCAATTGATCGTCTTGAAATAAATTTTTAGCCATTCGATCTGTGTGTTTCAAATCACCCCATAAATTACATTGCCGTTATTTCCACGCGCCGTTTCGTCAATTAGTGACATAAATTAGGTAAGGGCCCTCACACGGCTTAAACACTATACGGTAACTTTCTTCAAGGAGCAAAAAAGTGCAGGTAGATAGATTACGCCCCTAAGCGTAATCGATTTGAGGGCATGTAATGTTATTCTACAGTATAATTAGCAATAGTAAATTATCGTACGATGAAATCACGGAACTTCTTACTGAATCTCTTAAAATATTTACCATTAACTTTACAAGACAGTAAATAGAATTTTCGCTATGGGAAACATCATAGAATATTTTCAGAAAATTCCTAAGATCATTTCGGGATAGGGTATGTGTGGACTTTTGCTGATAACTAGAAATATAGCATTGTCGAACGAGCACGATAGGGCGCCTAAATCTGCACAGTCACCATATCATTATAATCTCTTGTTACGTTGTACATATTATATGGAGCAAAGGGGAGCAGAGCGGGCTTTTGCTATTTTGACAAAATGCGTTTCATACAATGTAATGTCAACCATTCAAGATTTTTGAAGGAATAGGTCTTTCATATCCAGGTTATCTTTTCATTAAAATAAGTCAGGCAAATGCCTCTTGTGTAAGAAAATACACAATGTCTGTCAATAATCGGTGTTGTACAAACACATGTTTTTTCGTGCTCGCCTCGTGCCACAATTAAAATCACGTAGCATTAAGTCCCACTTTGTCTTTATTTATTTTAGAAATCAAGCCCGCCCGAAGTTCTACCATGAGCACAATCAGAGTTTCTTGCTCTTTTTATTTCTTTCAGAAATATTCAGACCTTATATTATCTAGCTTTCCCTAGATGGTATTCCTCCTCCCACCTAATTGGGAATATCAGCAGTATCGCAATAAATTTAGAACATATCTTAAGGCATTCCTTTTATCATCTTTCGCCTCTTATTGCTAATCAAGTAGACCGTTTCAAGCCTAAACTATCTTTTAATAACATTAGCTATCATTGCACGGTACAGGCCGTTATCTCGACTGAAGTGAAATCATATATATATATATATATATATATATAAAGTGCTCACTGTCTGTTGCCACTCGACCTATTCAGTATCAAGCAAGGTGGCGCCACATGCACAGCACTGTATGTTTTTATCTATGAGCTTAAAAACTTGTTTATTAATTTTTCGCGCGCGATTCAAACTGCTTACAAATAGTAAGCGATCTGACACTGTTCTGTAATCTTCTTAAATCTATCGACTCCAAGGCAAATACGTCTATTCAATTTAAACCCAGATTCGTCGCAGTTTCTGAGTGATATTTTTTGTTTGCTTATGCTATTTTACGATTAATTCGTAATAAATTAGGAGGAATAATTGCATTAATAATAAGAATTATAATTTTATTAATAATACCATGACTATTTTTTATAGTTTTCCATTTTATTATATATTAAATAAGATTATATTTTGAGTATATGTAAATATACTTATAATATTAACTTTTGTAGGCTCATGCCCTGTTGTCCCTTATATTATATTAAGTCGGTTATTTGCTATATTATATTTTATTTATTTTTTAATGCGTCCTTACATTTTTCTTTCTTGGATTCTCTAATCGAATCAAAAGAAAAAATAAATAGAAGAAAACAAAAAAAAGAGAATAGTAAAGGGAAGAATTGATTTTCAGGCTAAAATTGCAGTTATTTTGCTATACTGTTGCTTTGTGCACTGCAGTTTACTCACCAGCGATGTTTTAGAAAATTCACTGTTCATTCGGCTGTTTTGCTGCGTTATTCCGTTAGCCCACTTTTACCAATTCGATGATACTGCTCGAGTGATTCCGCTGTTCTAATTTAGTTTACTCGGACATTTCGCTACTTTTCACTTGTCGGCATTGAAATAAGGTCGACAAACCTCGTTATTAAAAATGTTTCTAATGGCAGTAAAACATTTATTGAAATATTTGAGCATAACACTAAAAAATAATTGTGGTTTTCGAGTTTTTAACGCAGTTTGTCATCGAACCTAGAAGGCAGCTATTGGCAGAATAGATAGTCGATATAGTAAACAACATGCAAATGTTGAAATATGGCACGTATAAATGATTTGTCTTCATCGTTTAGAGAGAAAGCGACCAACGCTGTTAAGAGAATGATAACAGAAAAAAAAACACAGAGGTAGAAAAGTGCGTTCTCAGGCGCCGACTTGCATTACACTTAAACCAAATAAGACGACTTATTCTTGCGCATACAAATGTAATTTAATGCTTTAAGACAAGAGATGAATGGAAAAGTGGAGAATGGTACAACTGTTTTGATCTCTATCAGCTGCCAGTCTTCATTCAGTATTGAGTATATTAAGCCCCTACAAAGACAAAGGCACAACTAGAAACAGACTTAGGCAGAAAAAGAGCTAGTTGCCAGAAAAGACACTCAAGAATTAAAAAATATAGTGCGCAACTAAATTAAGAGTTCGATGGAGGTATACTTCTAGGCAACTACAAGAAGAGAGAAGTCCTGCTAAGTGAAACGTACCTATTGATTACATAATTAAGATAAATTTACTTTCACTTTTGGCCAGCTATGGATATATATTACGCTCCCGCCGGCCGGTCGATCGCTGGTCGCCAGCTGTCGAACCTCATCAATGGTCTAGACCTAGTAGCAGCTGTAGGACCCAACGATTGTGGACGACATAATCTTCCGATTCGTGAATAGGCTGCAGCAAGCTGGCCAAGCCAAGTCCTTAATTTTTAACAGTCGGGAAATGGAGTTCCGGTGGGCCGACCTTTGCATGACGAGGAGAGAGATGTTCGAGGAGTAAAACCAAGTAAGCCCCCTGAGACGAGTCAGCACTCACTTACGACTATATGGTTTTCCTATCTGATATAGAAAGCACAGCGTAGTCTATTCCCTCTGCAAACTTCATTGTTAAGAGCAGGTAACACGGCTTCGTTTTGTACTATGACCCACGCGCCCAGGGTTATACGCCGAAGAACCAAAAGCAAGTCTATCCAACGTAGGTCCTAAAGTGGTCGAACTGAGACGATATGTTATCGATGCGGAAAATAAAATCACTTTTAGGTTAATCGTCTGCCTATAAAACAGTCAAACGCCACGTCACATCCAATGTAACCAGTAAAAATTGTCACTTACTCTGTGACACTCAAAAAAAGACCAGTTAACACTGCCGGCGTTGTTGAAGAACGAAGACGCAACCATCGAGGTTTACAGTTCATGTAAATGGGTCTTGTACGCGTCTACCCTGATCATCTTCATAGCTCCGTATAGTGTGGCGACTGCTAACCGGGCAGAGACATATGAAATCTTTTGTCACCAACCTCAAACGACGGCTGACCTATGTGAGGCTATGCCAGGTCAAACCGGGCTGAGGAATGTGCAGTACTCATTAAGTTAGTCTTCCATGCATTTCCTTGTTTGAAAGAGGCCGTTTGAGTTTCATACCGGCAGTAGCCTGAATCAGTGTAGCTATAAACGGCTGATGAGGCTGCTACACGAAAAGTAAGAGCATTTATTCGCCATTTGTCATTTATGCCGTACTCATCGGTCACCATGTTTCTCTAAACGCACATTTGCGGTGAGACGCGGGAGCGCAACAAGTTTACATTGCAAAGGCGGCACAGTAGATGTATAATAACCTGATTGAGCGTTCGTCCAGTTCGTAGGCTTCTCCGGTCGTCTTGGTGAAGAAGGACGATTCGATTCACTTTTGTATGGGTTACCGAAAGCTGAATGCGGATCAATGACGCCCTCAGCGTGAGAATGGGCACCTTGGACTTGACGGGTACCTCTTGGCAGACCCCCTTGGCATCCGGTAACAAGGAAAAAACCGCATTTTGTACCTCGACAATCCATGTGAGTGTCAGCTAATGTCTTTTGGGTTGACCAATGTCCCGATGACGTTTCAACGGCTCATGAACCGGTTACAGGTTACGGTTCTAGACAGCTCTGGTAGATCTCGATAACATCATTGTATACTTTTTGGATCTTGCGGAGAATTTGCATCAAGTACTCTATACCTAGTACGCAATGGTCTAGGCGGTCGCCTTCAGTGTGATGGGTGCGGTCACTGAAGTTCTAGGGGCAACGCCATTTAAATTATTTCAAGGGTTAAAGTCCCAATTTTGAAGGTCCAGGTTTGCAATTAGACCGAAAGCCCGATTGTCTGATATTCAAGCTGCGGAAGGAGCCTATATCCGGTTCGTTAGCGAAGGTGGGTTTTTGATGTAGCCGGTGTATCGCCGGTCTCCAGCCGTCGAGCTTTGTGTCGGAAAAATGGAGTTTGAAGTCTGTAAAGAGCAATCCGTCTTCGATGTATTAACTTAATTCAAATATTTGCACTACAGACAATCACCGGTACAGGCGGCATAGTGTTTGCAGAAGTGGGTATGTTTACAGAAACCAGTAGAGGATGCTACTTCATCATAGACCTCAACTGGTGGATTAATTTCATGAAGTTGTTTACGAAACTGGTTACAAAAACAGTGGTTCCGCTACCCAACGATCAGGTCTATCTATGTTTTCTCTGATTTAGCATAGAAGAAGTCGTTAATTCAGTTTACGAAATTACTGATCATTCCTGTTACAGAGACATTGAGAAACTCTATGTGGAGAAAAGTGAGTGAATTTAACTTCGGAGTCAGCCACCTGCCATGGGACATGTGAAATGCTGGCTTTGTCAGAAGAGAAGTCTGGTAATCGTATGATTCCAGAGAACCGTTCGTACCATGGTCACCTTGATCGTGAGACTTAGCACCACTAAACATTCTTGTACGCTTTTTGAAGAACAAAGTTTGTTAGACCTAACCCTCTATTAGTGGCAAGTTGAACTTTAGCAGCTACATCCCATGTAGCTGCTAAAGTTCGGCTTAAGATAAAAATGTTTGCCTTCGTAGCACACTAAGCATAAAAAGCCTAATTTTAGCACTGCCCGTAGTTCGGAAAATCATAAACAAAGACTGAGCTGGTCGTACTTCGGCAATTAAATAATACGAAAAAAAATCCTTCCTACAATATCTTTTATGCACTGGTACGACTTCAGTGACTATTTTAGCTCATAATTTCGTTCCTAGCATGTAACAGCAACTCATAGGGCAAGATTAAAAGAGAATAAGTTTGGCAATGGCTTTACCTTTTATTCTAATCTACACAAATGTCATAACGCTCAACTGCGCAGAGTTACTGGCCTATTAGGCCTAGCTACGTAAAATGTTATATCTGCCTCCATCTACTCTCGAATAATACCATGCGACCGCTTTAGAGTGGAAGGCAAAACACATTCTGCGGCTATTATTTGGTCCTTTTATTCCTGATAGCGATCAAGCCTCCGATTCGGAGTTCGAGTGCACTTTCGCATCACCTTTTCATGGACGTCTCTTGAACCCATACTCAAAGCGCTGTACTCTCAAGTTGTAAGATGTTCGTGATCTCTTGCTCGTCCTTTGACATAATGCCACACGTTCTTAATCAGACTTAGGTCGAGTGAATTTCCAAGCCATGACAAAGCCTCAAAACCATTAGCAGTAAGCACTTCAGAGACAAACTTTGCCATACGCCATGGTAACTTTTCACTTACAAGCATCCGGAAACCCCCGTTGAAATATGGGGCAGCGTTTTCGTCTAAGTGACCTCACTATGTCGTCACTTTTCCATAATTCCGTTAACGAAATGTAGGCCTGTTATACCGTGAACAGATTCGGACTCGTATGATCTTTAGCGTTGACATGCTGAGCATTACTACTCAAGATCTCCAATGTAATTCGTTTAAAAGACAGCCTCCAACCAACTTCAAAATGGTTTAGCCCATTCGGTATGCACTCTTGTACACAGTTTAGCAGAAGTTTTTTCGACTCGTTTACGTCATTTACGTTGGTATGGCGTTTGAGTGTCCTCATAGATAGATAGATACTTTTTGATGTAGCTGTACAGTTCGGTCTTTCTGTAGCGCATTTAGAGTGAATCTGTCTTCGTTCTGCGTTTTCAATCTCGTACAATTTCGATTCTTATTCCTTATTCTTTATCTTCTGGACTGTATTGTGAACTGCTCCCCTTGATATCCCAGTCCGCTCTGCGACGTCTTCTCGCTATTGCTCTCCCGTAGGGTCTTCCCATAATCCCATTCGAAGTTCATGTGTGGTCTTGAATGCACGAAAATCATTGAAGTTCACTAATTCGTTATCGAATATATGAAAGCGACGCTAATAGTTAGTTGTACAACATCTCTAATCATGTATGTCATCACCGTGAACGGATTAGGACTAAACCAGGTCCCTGAATTGTGCGTGATGGCTAGAATGTTTAGCCTTTCCAGCTGCAGTCAGAATGCTGTCATTAGAAAGCAGAACGTTCAGAAACCGTGTACAGTTTGTTAGCTCGGATGCGGAGCTACTTCTGATGAAGCCTGATATCGTGCGAAGAAAAATCTCTATCTGCTTCATTTGATTGATAATTATAACGTTGTAACTCTTTAACCTTTAGATGTATACAGACGAAACTCCTGTTTGACTTGACACCCAGATTCAGCTTGTCACACAAAGAAGGTCACGCTATCGTATCTTTCCGGTTGCGAACGTGTACAATTTATTTGAGACAACAATTTGAAAGAAGCTCAAACCATCTACCCGTATATGCACTCATTACCGCCTCAGGTGGTGTGATGATGATATATTCGCAGAATATGTAATAAATAACCGTCTTTCAGGGCGGCCATACGGCCTGCATTCTAATTACACAATGACAAAAGGAGGGAAGTCATATGAATTTTTAACAATAGAAAATTCGATGTAGCACGAAAATAGCTTACAAAAGAAGATCACGGTAACCGGACCAGGCTATACAAGTTCGATCAGGACGCTAAATCGAGCAGTGTTGGCAGTTATGGAACTTGCTATAGCATCAAACTAGTTCCAATAGAGTTAAAAGTAAATCTGCTTTATGATTGTCGGAAGCAGTTACCACAAGGCAGGATATGGCAACCAAGATAAGAAAAAAAAAAACAAAAATTTGCCATTTTTGTTTTTTTTTTAATCACACGGGACTAACATGCAGATTCGTATCGCACACACACCAACTCTCTCTACAGCCCTATATGCCTGCGGCATAAAACATCAGATCAAAATGTATTTAGATCTTTTTTTTCGGCTTAAAGCTAAAAAGAAATCGAGTCGAACAATCATACTCCAGCAGCTGTATATCAATTCACCTTTATGCATCACTTACTTAGTCAACGCAGCGATATAAAATTTATCTACCTTAATAATAGAATTATATTTTCTGCTGTAAAATGCTGTTCATCATTCTTTGTAGCAAAACTGACCTTTTAGTGCCAAGAGCAGCAGGTAAGCGGATGCTCCCTATGGCAAATAGCCCTCCAAAATGTATTCTAATTAATTCAGAACAAACCATTGATGAGTAAGTTCTACGACAGGAATGATCTGATCTCTAACAAGCTGTCTCTTCTTCAAAACTCTGTAGTCTACAAATACATTTTTCCTTGACGAAAAGAGCATAAGATGCAATATATTGAGAAGTTTATTTATTTATGACAAGTCTCTGCTACGGGTTGCATTGAGCTGGCAATTTTAGATTACGACAAACTCTGCGATGACGTAAGGGAACGCATTATTAGCAAAATATTTTTATTTGGAAGAGTGGCCCAAGCGTATCTTCGAAAATAATTACCGTACCGCTACGGGTCCGACATGTTCATACTCCATATACAAGCCGCGCATGCACTTCGTTGAACACGTCGCACGACTTCGAAGGAACTCGCCAGAGCCTCGGCGTAGCATGCCATCAGGCTAAACGTCTCGAGTTTTACGTCCATTTGACATAGTTCCATTGTACAGATGGCTGGCTCCTAGCACAAAACGAAGGTTGCCTACGCCCTATGCCCTATGGGTTCGAATGTACACCATGAACGTGTCCCTAAAATTAGCATGCCAATGCGCTACTACTTAAACTATCACAAGGACTCACATCAACAGGCTGTTGCGCCATGTCGGGCTAGCAAATGAAGGAGGTGGGCAGCTTTTAAGCCGGGTTCGTGCCGTAGAACTTTCCTCCTGTTACATAATCTGACCCATCAGACTATGCGTCAAAGTTAGATGTGGGGTGCAGCTATAGAGGTCAAATAAAAATTGGGCCATTTTATTTTTGTTGCCCGATTACTCGATTTGCTCGGAACGGTCCGGTGTTTGGAGGCTCGCCATACCTTTTGCATTGCAGTAGAAACCCTATGATAGACTTAACAAGGGTTTGTGAACTTAATGTGGCAACACGTAGCATACTCTGTTCAATGTTTGGCATCTTACCCGAGTTGAATAATATAGATCCCCATGCTTTTTCAACAAATTGCTCTATTTTGTATATTTAATGTTTCTCCATTCGAATATCAAACGCAATACGTTTACCATTAGACCCTGTTCTTTACTTGTTCGACACCCTCGTCAAGACGGATAATGCAATGTACGTTATGTGACAGCGTAGCAAATAGCGTCTTGTAGGCACGCCATCTGCTGAGTAGCGCTGCGGCAGTAAATCAGATACTTGGATTACTGCTGCATTGCACAGTCCAGTGTTTACGAAGAAAACCAAGAAATCATCTTTTTTGTCTTTTTGCCTCGACCGCTTTGCAAACCGTAATGTTAGAAGACGGCCTAGCCATCTGCCGCCTCCCAGGTAACGCGTCCTTGTAGGAGGGCAAATTCAGACCGTTTTGGGTTGATGCAAACAGATTCGAGACCACTTCTTGCCTGTTTAGAACATAGGAACGTCGCTTAAAAAGCTCAAGGAACTATTCGCAATGAGCAAGCCGCCGGAAGTAGCCCTTTTACGGTTGGGGCCCGTCTAACATGTGATAGCAACTACCTTTGCAATAATTAAATGTGGTCGTGAAAAACGAACATGCTTATAGTGCAACGTTTCTTTAGCTTTCTCACCGCATCAGTATAGTACGTCTTTCAGTTATCTCGGGACCATAAAACGCAGCTATCGTTTCAGATACGGAGTAAATGTTTAGGGCACGGGGAACAGGAAGACGCGATTATATCGCATTGCCAATGTGTCAACTCAGAACCAGCACAAAAAAGTTGCAAAAGAGTTATTATTGGATCTTCCGTGGATTATTCTTATTTCTAAGATATTCCTCGTCATATCGTATAGAATCAGCTTATTCTTTTGTACAACATCACAGTTAAGCTCCGCCGTCGTTGCGCCGTACAAACGGCGATTCTTCCCGTACATGATTACAGTTCTGCGGGCTAAGCAGACAGAGGCGGCGGACTCTGGTAAATTAGCGAGGCAGCTCGTAAGAAACATGTTCGCATCGCAGAGCAACACGCTAATTACTAGGCCTTGCCCCACACCAATCCGCTTCGGAATTACGCGCTGCCTTAGCCGGTCGCGGAATTAATCATTATTTAAAGTCGCTAGTATAATTTTCTTTTGAAATATCAACCCTTGCAGCATGGCACGCTGGATAGCATGCATCTATCTTCCCTTTTTTGCTGACTTCCTATACCGCCCGTACTGCAGCGCCGTAAATACACACTCAGGACGGAGCGTTCGTTGTCGCTACAAAGGTCTGATCAGCTGAGAGTGACTGATCGCAGTTAATCAGAAAAACGCACACGGTTATCGTGATCGTGCAGTAGTTTACGTATTTAAGTGGTTACATTGAGGATTCGAGGTGGTCTAAATTCGAGGACGCAGACATACGTCGACCTGTCTGGAAGCTAGAATTTAATGACTGATAATGTAAGTAGTATTGGACGAAAAACATTTTCTAAGTAGATGCGAACGACAGGATGGGCCCAGATTCAATAGAAGAAATTGCTCCTATATATCAATATAGGAATTGTAGAGTAAATGCGTTCTGAATAGAGGTAGTATGCTGATATGATTGGGAGCATACAAGCTATTAGAACGTGAGTGAAAAGTTGCCTCCACGCACGACGACCACGACGTTTTCTGTGCTTGTTGGAGTCGCTACATCATCGTAATGAAAGAGATAGAGCTATAGATAGATAACTGTAACTTACCGTCGTCTCATTTTTCACATCGACGTTCCAATAGGAACTGATGCAGCATATGGGCGTTTGCTCGCTATCTGCACTCGTTATGGCCTCGTAGCTTACTTCTGCAGAAAGCTTAAAGGCACCCAATCTGCTTCTGAATCCATGATGATGAGAATCAAGGCGTCGCTGACGCCGTGTAACGTGGTGCAACAGTTCTTGTTCCGACCTTGGTCGTTACTATTAATGCTTATATATAAAATGAAGGAATGGCCTTCTTGTCTTTCGATGCGCTTTGCCCTAATGGAGAGAATGAGTAATTCTTTGCGCTCAACGATTGTCATCGAGTGGACGCGCAAAATCATTCCATTGACCCTCGCAAGTGAAGCCATTGTCTGATCGTACAGAAGCATTAGGTAGCTGTTGGCCTTTGTCGCGACTGGTGCTGTCTACGTCGCGCCATCTTCCCTCGACTACTTCCGACAAGCTGACTCCTACAGCTCGTTATCTTCGAACGACCAATGACCAGTCAGTAATAAAATAGGAACATTTCACCATCCCCAAAAACTGAAGTCGATCGTATAGTAGGTTGTCAGGGCCAGAACAGGACAACAAAAGGAAACTGTCTACGATTCAAGGCAAAATTGAGGTCACCGTACAAAACGTGACCGCTCACAGATCTAATAATAGTAATGAAACTGTCTAATGGATAACAACAAGATACTTACCCTGTCATTCTTCTTTCGTTCTTAATGTACGAAATGATGCCCTGATATCTTTCAAGGTAAGAAAAAAAACTGGCGTTTGCAAAGTGTGCGCACGCGTCATGTCGTTGAGTGCAATAGCAGACAGCGTAGGCCAAATGATACCGATTGAGTACGGTAAGTCGAGTAATGTTGGCGGATCCACATATGCACCAACTTTATGACAGCTCTCATAAACAATGTGAACCATCATTGGTACCAATCGTAGCAGCGCCGTAAGCTGCAGGGGCGCCAATGCGTCGTTAGGATAATGCTCGTAGCAGTAATAGTATAACTGCGAGCTCACTTATTAACAGATCGGCAAGCCTACAACCTGAACCAGCCTCACAGATCCATAGTTGGCCAAAACGGCCGACCAAGGGTAGTTACGCCGAAATGGCCAAAACCATATTAATAATACTCATTAACTGAAACAGGAACGGTTCTAATAGCCGGAATAAGCTGCCAATCGTACGACTAACGCTTCTTCTAATACTGCTGAAGCCACAGCTTCGTTTGAAGACCCGTGCCGAAGTCCCGGAGCTGTCGACCTTGAGAAGAGGATGGGACAGTTACAAGGTAGCGTAGCTGGCCGAATCGAGTACTTATTAGTTATTGTCGTACTCTTACTCGACGAGCACTTCTTCGCGTAATCCTGCTATCCAGGTTAGATGAGCAGTCGAAGACCCTGTTTGTAACGGGATATAAGCAAATGGAACAGCGTACCATTCAATCTATGACACTGCCAGTGCACTCACCGCAGACTCGCATATTATAGCCATATCGATACATGCAGTGAGGCCCAAATGGTTTCACTCAAAAAACACTCTTGACATAACTGATTTATAGTCGGCAAACAAAAACCACTGGCTGATCGTTTAAAGCATTACTACGATCACTGTATTAGTATCCGGATAGGCTTCAAGCACGCTTTTCAATTTCGTTTGAAAGACCGCCCAGCGGTCTTTGCGTACGAATCTGCCTTGTTGAGCGTGAAGCACAGAATTTTCTCCTCAATGGGGCACTACTACTATTTGGTTTTGATGTGGTTAACTTACGACGATACCTTAATGAACCACTCCATTATGAGCTGATAAGCTTAGGCGAAAAAGCACCCGCGCTCATTTTCTACAAGGAACCGAGACACATAGATATGCAGATATAGGACAGCTTTCGAGTTACATGTTTTGCACTCCAAATAACATAAGCGTGTACAGAAACTTCAAATATATCCCTAAAAGGCTGTACATATAACTGACGTAAACCCTAAAAATTGTCACCATGCCATTGAGCAGTGACTTAACTACCGAAGCGGATTTTTCCTTTATCCGATAAATACCTATGTAATCGAGAGTCCACATAAGCGCTAGTGAAACCAATTCTACGTGTGAGCTCCACGTGTATGCCTGAATCCGCATGCCGTTCGAATATAACGGCTCTGCTATGCCGTATAACCCTCAGCGTATCTGTGAGTGCAATTTTTCTCGTATCGAAATGCAGAACCATAGCAACCACCTTCTAAGGCTGGTACGAGTTTGACTCGAACGTACTCGATCAGCGTAATTCGATCAGAATTTCATACCCAATGGAGAGATAGAGAAGAAGCATTCAACGACAAGCATTATACGGTTTTCAAATTGCTATTCTACGAGACTTCTATGTTTGTCCTGTTATCTCAACTATTGTATGGGCCGACGTGGTCTCGGCGGCCAAAGCGCATCTCTTTGAGTCTGTTACCATGGTAACCATTAACTAACAAGCAATGATAGTGTACTGATTAACGCGTTTGCCTGTTCTAAACTTCGAGCCACGATGAAATCCAGGTTAATATCCGGGCACAAAGGCACTGTTTCGCGCTGGAAGCTAGCCGTTCGAAGCAAAGCTCAACCGTTCAAGTAAGGACATAAAATACAAAAAGCATTTTTTAGGAATCATGCAGTTACGTTGATTCGAATTTCAGGAAATAACTGCCGGAAATTATCGACCAGAAATGAAGGGATTCACGAAAAATTGGGAGTTAAAAGATAACAACGAATTCATATAGCTGCTTGTTTAATTGCCATGCTGTTTCGTGGATCTGATGGTGGAACCTCCGATAAGTCCAGCAAGATCTATCTCGGTTATATTCCTAATGGGGCGGGTCCTTGATGTCACACCTAAATAGCGATCATATAATTTAAATTACGGAGGCTTTGGGATATATCCGTTTATTAGACCTAATTTCTAGACTGAGAATAATCTTCGTTAATTTTGCCAAGCAAGTTTAGCTTGCGGTCAATGTAATTCGATTACAGGATATTCCAACGGTCGGTTCTAAGTTCACCTAAGGAACGATTCCAGAAGTACCACAGTGACACGTTAATTCCTTTCTTCATAAGAAAAAAAAGTACCACAACGATGCTGCCATCTCTCGTTGCCTGCGATGTGTGTTTGCTCTGGAGCCCGGTAGCAAGGCAGTTTTCTCCTAGGGCATCAAGTTGAGAGTGGAAAAAAATGGGTGCAGGGGCCGGTTTGCGATCGAGGCAGATCGGAGAGGGCAAGAGAGACAGAAAAACGCCAGTGGGGAAAGCCAGGTTTCAACTACGAATGGGCGAGGATCGTTGCCGCCCCGGCGTATTTTGCTGGTGTCTTTCTGGACCCAGTGCCTCATGCGAATATAACTGATACCATTAGCGTACCCTGCAACTATTTATTTAACTCTTTATAGTATATCGCGAAAAGATGTCCCGTTATACAATTAGGAAATGTCTGGGTCCGTATCAGAATATAGTTTTTTAATTACCTAAGCCAAGATGGCCCGTCTTGCGAGACGGCAATTGTAAGCTTCATGCTTTTTTACAATTTCTGACTAGCGAAGGTGCGCGTCATAAATGCAGGAGATTTTTGCTTTTATGTCGCTTTATTATTTAGTACGAAATATGGGGCTGCTGCAATCGTGTCAGCGTTTGATTATTAATACGTTTTGGCTTTTAGCTGTGACCTTGCTGATATCAAAAACCAAATTGGTATTATACGATAATATAAATATGATAATGGTATTTTTTACACCCAAATTGTAATCTGAACTGGGTTGCAAAAATTTCCTTTACGGATGAACAGTTTAGGCCAAACTTTCCGAGAAGTTTAGTTTATGCCATAGTTTTTTTAATAGTTTGAGAAGTAATAGTTTATGCCATATTCTAATATGAAGTGGTAGGATTTATCGTTCGTATCTAGCCAGTAACTGCCTGCAATCCCGCCATCTTCAGCACATTAGTACGCGATCAACAGATCCAAAGTCACCACGCTTGACTTGCATTGGAGTCGGTCACGGTCGAACAAAGGAGCAATCGCCAGATATTGAACAAACGATCAAGCCTCCCGCCGTTGGGGGCTGACCTTCAGAAGACGAAAAATAGACGCGAAAGCTAGCGAAAAGCAACAGCAACAAGGATGATAGTAACAACACCAACAATCGGGCTCTTCCAACAACAACAATTATTCGGACTCCTTTCTTAAACAAAAAGGTGGAAAATCCCCAGCAGTCTTTAATCATATTGATAGATGGTAGATAATAACTCGCTCTGAGAAGTGCGGGCTGTGACAATCACGTAGATTTAGGCCGTCTTGAAAACGTATGATTATAAATCTAGAGGAGGCCATCATACTGAACGCAGTGATGCGTTTAATAGAAGTCTTTTGCAAGTGCCCTGACCCGAACATAATACCGAAATGATTTTCACTGCATTATTTCACGTAATGCGTAATTTCACGTATTTCATTACTGCACGTATTCAATCGGCTTGAATCGCCCAGTAGCGTACATACTGGGCGTGCATACATTTTTCGAGACATGCGAAATATCGACGTTGAATAGGTACCATACAGCTCCTCCGAGATCTACAGGTAAACTACTTTCCGTGTTCCGCTGAGACAAGATATGTACTTGTGCATAAACATATCTTGTCCCAGTGGAATTGCTATATATGTACAGCAAATATCGTTCTTTCAGAAAAAAATACCGATAAGCATGGGAGCATTGATAATAAACAATCACTGTTAAAAGTTCGGATGTGAAATGGCAAGTCGTTTGGTCGTACTTATGATACAAGGGCATTTCTTTACCTGAAGCATCCAGCCGGGTAGTTATCACTCTGAAAAGTCAGTACGAAAGATATTCAAGTATAGACTCCGGATTCAGACATTTCGTGCCACTTGGTACATGTACGTACATGTTTATAGGCTAGGTTATGTTAGCACATGGTGCAAGGTGATGGAGTATTGAGTACGTTTCGTAATTGTCTATGAGTTCCGATGGTGATAGTGCTGGTGGTGTACCCCTCCAATACGATATCTCGTTTGATTGCCATAGCAAATGCTATAACGCTTGTTCCGAACGTTACAGGAACGGAAGTCAGCTTACTATATTATTATATGATATGCGTATTTAGATGCACTTTTTCGTCTCCGTATGCCAAATAGATTGCTGCACCGCTTTATTTTGAAAGTCGACCTCGGTAAGACATGCTCTCAACAAGGTCCAAGGGGGTTCTTGATTCCCGAGAAACCCATCTACAGACAAAAATTGTCACTCCGTTATATTCGATGGTAAATTGTTGCACTGGGATAAATAAATTAGTATCCAAGAGAGGTAAACGGAGAACCTGCCCAAAGATGTCCGCTATGACGATTTCTACATCGACGACCAGAGACTTTGAACAACCTAATGTCAATCGCGATGAGGTATATTTTGGGTACGGCTACACGCTCGTGGCGACTGAACACTGAAGTACCGTAAAGTGTCCAAATAAATGAATACTACTTAAAAAGTGCTATTGGAAACATTGAAATGTTTGGAAGACCATAAATATTAAGCCAAATTATTAGCCAAAAAGTTATAGTAGAACGTCTTAAACGGGACTTGTGAACTTACGTTTTAAACGTAAACGTTACATTGTAATTATTAACGAAAAAAACTTTTACGAATGCTTCTCGAATGAATCCGAAGTTTTCCGAAAGTTTTCAGGAAGGATTGTTTGAAACGATGAAAGTACATTCAAATCAACTATCACACAGGAACTCTAGTTAATTTTTCATGAGCTACAAAATAGTGCAGCATTTCAGGCAAACGATGAATTCGAGCACTCTTTTTGACGAGACAGTGACTGCTGTCGATTACTTAAATTCACTGCAAAAATCTGCTTCACCACGCATCTGAGCTGAGCTTTGGTGAAGATGGTGAATCGTATTTCTTCTACAGGACGTAACACCTACACCTACCTATTAGTGTAATGCTAGGGCATATCCTGATGAGAATTCTTCTAAACAGATGGGTTGCACGGAGAGGTCCCATAGAATATCTTGCCTGTCTCCCAGATCTGAGCCCAATGGACTTTCTTGTGTGGGTATTTCTTAACCATAAAGTCTATGCCAAGCAACCATAGTTAAGCAAGGATACACAAATAAGACATTTGCTGGAGTTTGTGAGTCAATAGTCATTACAGTCAGCGGTGTATCAACTAGAACGGTAATGATTTTAAACGTCTGAGTAAGAGGAAGAGTGTTCTACGCAGATTCTATTATTGTATGGTGTAAATATGAATTACATTCAAGTAAAAAAAAAAACCGAATTATTTAAGCTATGCATACATTATTTTGGGACACCCTATACATATTCAACGTAAAGTTTCACCAAGAAAAAAGGCCGTTAGCTTTCGTTCCAAAATTTCCAATACCCGTCGCAGTAGCCTGAACAGTCTCACCAGAAGATAGATAACATAAGCTGCGCTTTAGGTAGATAGCGCGCTTTGACTGCCTGACGTCCCTTCCTGCTACATTCCTGATATTCGTGAGGCACATACCTTTGACATCGTGCTTTTTACGGTTTTGTAGATTTAGGGATTACATTTCTATACCTTTATATCGAGTGGAAAATTTATGTTTATGTATGTTTAGAAACGCTTAAAGAATATGTTTAGCAGAATACGCCTGTTCTTCCTAAAACACGCATCAATCATATTTAGACCCAGGTGACAGAAACGTGTGAATATTCGCAGAATTGGTCATAAAGTTCGTTGTCAGGCGCTCAGCGTAAGGTTGCCATGACCGTTGCTATCGAACCGCCTCTGAGAGACAAAGGGAAGGGCTACAGAAAGACAAAATGGGCTTAAAAATAAGTGGAAACAGTTGTTATTGTCGTGCTTTCGACAAAGTTGTGCTTGCTGGTAGCAATGGAAATGGTGGTCAGCAAGACGTGTAGATGTTTATGTGTCTGTGTGTGTGTGTGTGTGTGTGTGTGTGTGTGTGTGTGTCTGCGACAAAGTCTTGCTCGGTAAACACCGACAAGTTGTCCACAAGACTTCAACCGATGGCTTTCGTTTGCCTGTGATACGTCTGAAGCGATATGAGTATGGACAGCACGCCGTGGGTCACCGGCTGATTAGTGCTGCTGTTTATCGAGGCAGTGCTTGCCGGCGCTACTGCACGATCCATCTTTTCTGTAGCCCGTTGCTTGACTCTGTTCTGAGAATGGAAATGGCACTGCTATAGATGCGTCTAGCCCTATGGGAACACTTCGCTATTGGAAAGCCATTCAGTAGCCTTTTTGGTTGGACCGCAGAGTGAGCTAGGTGCACATTATAGGTTTGCAAATTTGTCACCGGATTCGAAGGACCAAAGAATCCTACTAAAACATTAGGCCAGCAAAAATGAAATACAACAGTATTATTAGAAACAAATCGATGGTTTTTGTTGACGTTAGCTGGGCATAGGTCTAGCACATTTGAATGGTCGTTGTAGATAGCATATTCATACATTTTAAAAGCACTTAAGACGCATCAGCTAACGTCAAGGGCAATAGCAGTACTACTAATGACAGTAATGAATGTACGATAGCCGGAAAGTTTTTTGTCGACTTTCGTAAGAAACATAGCTTTTATAAATTCAGGATCAATCGTCGAGCGTTGATTTTACACGAAATGTCAGAGTTAGAAGATTCGTTGTAAGCCAGCGAACTTAACTTCCCACTTCTTTTCTACAGTTTTGCGATTCCTAATTCCAGTTACCCGATTACATTTGCATTAATGTCGTTAGCAATAATAAGTTACGTATAAAACTCTCATATTTCGTAAGTTAGTGATAGGTAAGGTCGATAGGCCTTCGAAATAGTTAAATATTATCAGATTGATTCATCAACAATTTACGGCTAAGGAGTTTGAATACGATGAGCAGAGAGGTTGTTAGCACAAGATGGATTCTCAGACCATTATTTTTGTATAGTGCAGGACCAAATACCTGATTTACCGCTAGGATCTTTACATTCCAATCATTACACCTTGCGGAGGACCTTGATACAGATGGTAAACTGTATTTCCAATAGAACGGAACACCTGCACATTAGGTAAGAGTATATCCCAAATGGATAGGTTGGATGAATAAATTTCTATCCAAAGAACAACCTGCCCGTTCTCCAGACTAGACGCCAATGCACTTGTTCTCGTTAGGATATCTTGAAGATAAAGCTCACACCAGAAAACTGATATTACAAAAAGGCCCTAAAGCTTTTTGAATCAGCAGCGCATTAACCAGAACGGTAATAACTTTGAACGATGTCGATAGGACGAAAAGTAATGCACCTTATGCAAATTTCTTATAGATAGATTCCTTATATGCGACACCCAATAGTTACCACATGTTATTACTGGACAAATTCAATTTGTGTTAGTTTTGAACTGAGGTACGTTGAAATGTTCCGCATGCACTCGAAATGGATTACAGAGGAGCAAATAGTGATACCCTTCTTTGAGCATGGACCACGATCTCGACGGAATAGAGAACAGGCCCCTCAACTTCTAATACATGGGTAGGGGCATGCGTTAACTATGAAACGACACATATCAACGGTCATATTAGTGACTAGCTGCCGCGACGGACGGGGGTAGCTGGACGCAACTTGGGCAATTGCGACTAACAACACTTTTAGGGACGCGAATGGTGTGAACAAGAACTATCCATTTTGGCCTTACCGATAGCTTATAGCGTGTGCGGAAGAGAGAAAAAAGATTGGGGTACGCTAAAGATGGTGAACAAGCATTGCGAGAGGTAAGTTTCAAGAACGAGATATGATAAGAAAGCTGCCAAACGCTGTTCAAGTTATCTTTCGGTACTTTTACTATTTGACAGCGCTAGATGAACGCATTTTCATGTTTGCATCCACTAAACAAGTATGCCACCGTAGAGGTATGCAAAATACAGAATTGTACACAAGCAATGCGATCGATCATAAGTAAGTCAATGTTCCAAACTAACAAAATGAATTATGAGTAACTGTGCTGTAATTGCTTGAATGACAAGGTTTATTCTAATGTGCCTTTTGTTATACGACCGTGTGTCCCTTAGGATATATTGATCTTCCTGTACCACATGGAGCATATGTAGAACAAAGCCAATTTACTGGATGGAGACGTATCCTTTTGCATAGATGCTCTGATTCGGCTAAAGCGAAGCCATATTATCATCCAGTCACGACTCTAACCGTTTGTTCCATTTACGACAAAGAAAATAATAACACTTCAAATATGTCTGTTCGCCATGACGACGAGACATTGTTCCTGTATCCGAAATAGTGGCAATAGATGTGCCGATTAAGTATCATTAAATTAAATAATCGTCCATATTTTTAATCTTAAAGAAGTTTATTAAAGTATTGATGTTCCATATTCAGAAATACGGGGCTTTCTATGCGTCATCTGTTTCTTCTATTCACCCGATTGGTCAGACGATTCTCATCTAAATTATGCGTGCACATACAGCAGCTTATCTGAACAGGCTTCTCCTCTGATCAACTTTTGTATGCTTAAAGGCCGGTTTTATGATTGCGTAGCTTAAATTATTAAACTCAGTTATTACCTTCACAATATTTTATAGAGGAACAAAGAAAAACGGGGGAGTGACTACAATCGGACGTGAACAAGAACAGGTTCTTTCTTTCCCTAAGTATAGGCCTGGCGAGCCTTGTTTCTCAATTCCTTTTTGCGTATTAGCCACTGTCATGATTTTCGCAGTTAAAAAAATAATGCTTCGATCAAAGGCGAGTTTATTCGTATTTTATTAAATTGGCTATGATACGTTAAGCGCGATAAGGTTTGATTCATCTACTAGCTAAACGGGAAATGTGCATTATATCGTGGGAGCAAAAGCTAAACATATAAATAAACAGAGCCATCCGAAAATTCCAGTCTGTTCATAGGTTATTAAACAGAAATATTTGCAGAAAAACAAACTGTGCGCCTAAATAATTTGTTAGTGCTAGCGAGGTTATATACGTGTGTATTTGCGCATGTATAGGCACATACATACTTTTTTAGCACCGTCCTATTTGAGCCGCATTTTAGATCTTGACCTTTCGTGGCACTCGCGTTTCCAAAGCATTAAAATGTTCTACGCGGAGTGCTTAAATCCGAATGACAACGGCCTTATGTTACCTTGGCTGAGCATGGAGTAATAACTTTATCAGTCAGCATGTTCATTCCAAGCTTTCTTAGCCGCACTGTTAAAGGGGATCTTCGATCAGAAAACAGCAGACTCACGAAATGACTTCAAGTATGCGAACCTCGCAGAGAAAGATTTTAAAAAAATGTAAAAATATTACAGACTTAATACATTCTTGGAAGTATATCGAATTCGGCCTTATGCCAACTCCGGAAGATCGACGACTGGTGACTGATTGTGTTGTGGCGACTCCATTTCAAATGCTTCAAAAATATATTTCTATAGAGTAGTGTAGTATTTTTTCCGTTTGATCATCTGCTGCTTGGTCCGGGCTGTAATAATATACTACGTATATCATGTACGGTGTTTAGGTGTTCCTGGTATTTGATAGCTTCTAATAACGAGATCATGTCATATTCGATTTAAATTTCGCGCCGTTATCTTCTAGGTATGGGAAGTATGATAAATTGCCATACACATATTTCCGCCAAATTTAAAGTCTGAATCAAGTGCCGGAGCTTCCTGTGACAAGAGAAATCCTGTATCTTACTAGGATGTACACTCAGGCCAGCTCATTTCCGTCCAGCCCTAACGTGTATGCTAACTGATGGTATCATCCGTCCTTACTAATCATATGTAAATATTAGATTCAACGCATATATATACACATGCATATATATGTATACTAACTTAATTAATAATAAGTATTAGAGACTTTGTTACTAAGATTTTACCATTTAAGGAGCAGAATATTGAGACCATACATTGCGGGCATATTCATTCAATATATGTATCGCAGCACAAATGGTAAGCTTTGTTAACAGAATCAAAGCATAAAGGTCTGTGGGATGTATAGCAGTTTCACTGTGTGATATCGTAGAAGCACATTTTCGTTACAAAAAAAAAAAAGCAGAACTAAGCACAAGTCCTTGTTTCAAATAAAAGTGACTATTGATCTTGTTTATCAATATGGAAAAAATAGAACGTATCAAGGTGTTCTGTTACCTCTAAGGGTTAGAGAAGGGTTAGAGTGAAGCAAACTTTTCTACCGGACTCATTTTTAGGGTCATCTGCACGGTGTCATAAGCAGTTGTGATGTCTATCTTCATCTAATCCCTAATTTATTGAGCGAATTTATGATTAAACCAAGCGACGGGACACTATCTTGCATGGGTTACGATGTCGAAACTATGACAAACGTTACTAAGTAAAATGAAATCAATCAAGTTCCCACGTCAATAGACATTTTGAATTTGGTGCGCAAAAGTGCAATGGCCTAACTTAAGCTTACGTTTATATAGCTCAGCACTCGGCCAAAGCGAATGGAACATTGCTTTATTACAATCATGGTATAGTCCTTTATATCCTGTGGATGGCTCTGTCATTGTGCAGTCCTGGCTTGTAGCCCTCTAAGCTCAAAGACTGAGCTTATGGTTTAGGTTCAATGACAAACGAAAACTTCGGAGCCGTCGTCTGAAGCAATACTTGATGGTAGTACCGAACGTAGAATCTGAGACATTTATATATAGTTTATGAATTTATCTCAAACAGCAATAGCACATTTGAAAGCATTATTAATGGTCATCTCTGCTACGATCAAGCGTAAAGGAACAAATAAATGAATTCACCTTTTTGTTCAAATCAACAATTTCAAAAAAAAGCGCGTTTTCTCGAGAAATTGAGTTATCTTTTCAAAGTGTTTCGGCGCAATCTGTCTCACCAAGCTGTGGGTGAAGGTTCAATATCCTAGTGTACGAGTCGACTACCAACAAGCAACACCACCTACAATGGTTAGTCAATTCAAAGCTAGAAGAGGTTCAATAATGTGAACTGCTATTGCCGTCTGTCGTAAAGAAACTCCGGTGGCATCGACACCACCACAAATTGGCAGGCCATTAACGCAATAGCAACAGCAGTAGTCTCAGTGTGAGCTGTTACCTGTCTCTTAAAGCCTAATGACCGCCAAAGCAAATTAAATCGTTGTCCGTATCGTCAATCTATGATATCTCCGTTCTTCCAACGAAGATGACGATCCTGCCGTAGTTCCTAGCTATGAGTTTATTCCTTTTACTCGGGCTGTTTTTAATTAAACAAAAACCAGGATTGCTTTTTGATGCTTTAATTGTATAAAATGGACGAAAATCCACTAGAGCAGTGTCATATCAAATTGGAACTTTCTAACTTAGCCGTGTTGCGTGACTGCCATAACATGTAGGTGATCTTTTAATGGACTGATAGCAAGGGACAAGTCCAGTGAGCATTGTTCTTTACACTCAACTGAAGTTAGTATTGTGTTTGTAGTACGCAACATATGTATATGCATTTAACATACTGCTAGGTTGTAGTATTTATATAACATATAATAATAACCTTCTCTTTTTCTATATGAGGATGTTGGTACGCTCCAATTTTTAAATAACCGCCGTATTTTAAATAATATATATTAACGATAATGATAGGCGTACATTTCGACGTTGGGAAGCATTTTGTGGAACGTATGTTGTTTGTTGCTAAATCGATAATCGATCAGTGAGAGCCATAAAATAATAAAAGCCTCCTTAGTCAACAAAATCTCCAAATTGTGACCCTTGTCACCCCGTAGTAGAACATTGCGATAGACGTTCGTTGACGTCTGATTCAACTGTAATAGCTAAGGCGTTTGTGAGAAAACCTCAGCACTCAGATAACCTCCGAATCACTTTCGTGATAGGTTCATTAGACAAACACACATTTGCCACCCTTTGCCGAGAAAGTGAATTTATCATTAGTTTCAATTTCCTGTCTGATAGCCAGTATACGCGTTGAATTCAGACAGTGAACAGCTTTGTAAATTAAAGTATGTCCGATGAGATTCTATACCATCTTTATTTTTTATTTAACAACTTCTAAAAAGCTATAGTGCGAATATTCTGCATGCGGTAGACACGTTAAATTCAGTCATACAGGGCGAGAGAACCCAAACGATCGCTCATTGTAGAACGATATCGCCGTTGATAGTTGGGCTATTTTTTTATCCATCAGACATATTTCCATAAAATGTGTCATTTCGGAGCTGTTGTTAGTGGTACGGACAGATAGAATATGTCGATTAATTGATGACATTGTCAATGTTACACTTACCTCTCCTGGGCGGGCTGAGCGTCGGCAAGTAGGAGCGATACTGCGGCCAGAGCCAAAAGGAAGACGGCCCAACCGAGGGGGGCCCGACGCGCAACCATCCTCGGGAGCTCCTCGAATACGGCGACGGCGCCAAAAGGCTAGATTCACAGTCGATAGTGAAGAAGCACGAATGTGCGCGGCTCACGCCTCGTGGCTACCTTGTGTATATGTCAGTCAGTACAAGGGGGAAAGGGGTACTGAACGCCGACTAATGACGAACGTACGCAGCGTAGTAACAAATAATCAGAGAACAACCAATCTTCTGTCTGTTGGTTGTAAAGAAAAAAAATAGATGAGTAAATAGAATTACACGGTGCACGGACCACAGGGTTCAACTCTGATCTCGGACGAACGCAGGGCACGCCGCGGCAACTACTTTATACCCCTCATATGACGTCATCGTGATGCCCTCTCCACGTACTCTCTAGGCCCGCCCATGAAGGGGGAAGCGGCGGCCATAGAGTTACTTTGGACAAAGAGGAGACGTGAACGATATCCTTCGGTGGCGCCTAAGAAAATATGATAGACTGTTCACCATTTCGAACATATGAAGGCTAAACGATCACGGCCAGGTTAAGCCGAACAAGACGTGGATGGCGTGGAATCCGTCTAAGTGGAACGCGTCTACAACCAGCGACGCGTCTATATCTAACCCTAACCGTATTAAAAGGCTACAATATTCTAAGCCACAGCTTCGAACACAATTATGTTGTACATGGTACGTCTTTCCTCTTTTTGACCTAGATCATAGCCACCTGCCGGCCCATAACCAATCGGACTAACGATAATGTTTATCGAAGGAGGAACTATGTACTGTATATCAGTAAAGCTATTGTTCCACTTCATAGACGCTTCAACACAATCTTCGGCACTGTAAAAATCTGTAATAAAAATGGGTTGTGAAGTTGTACTATTTTATTTTATATTTCAGTTTAAATTCGTGTTGCTTTTTACGCAGAAATCCACACACGTATGCATCAATACGTCCTTAGTCACTTGTGTGGTTGCTATTTGTACCGTAGTTTCAGGTACGCTGTATGACTATTCATCATTCTTACAAATGTTTAAATAAATTTAGACATTAATGCGAAAGCTCTCGCAGGAATGTAGCACTTTCAACTATCTTTTTCAGCGTTATAATGGGAAAAGAAAGAAATTCTCAGAGGTCAAACAAATAATGAAATACCTACGTACGTAGTCCTTATTATAAGCTAAGTCGTTTTAAGAGTAAAAGCCAACATATAAAGGCGAATTAGAGCAAGCTGACTGTGCTTCACTTACTCACAAGCCAAACATTGAGGTAGCAATTGAATGGTGGATGTCCTGAGGTCGTGTATTTCAACTGTAGAAAAATATACTCTAAGATTTTTCTGCCATCGCCACAAGATATCTAATTCACCATATTACTTCATAACAGAAAGAACTCAGAGAGTCGACATCACCGGCTAAGGCGCATCAACTTTGGTGCTTCTTAGGACGATCCTTTCAGTCCCTTGCACTTTTTCTTATCCACTACTGACACCACGCAATGTCCCGTTAAAAATTTGCGATCTTAGTATATCTATTAATTATAATACTCGTAGTGGTGCTTTAATTTGCTCTTAAATGCGTCGTGCTCCCATAGTATAGGAGATTGTTGCTTTCGTGCTACGATCTTATTCGATTCTCTGCCTATTAAAACCCGTATTAAACCAAAAAATGTGTCCTCAGCATATTCAAGTCCACCCTCAAAGTGTATGTTCCAAAGAAACTGTAATTACTGATGAACATAAGGACAAATTAAGACGTTATAGGACATTGGGGTCAAACTTATATATTAGTTCTCTAACGGTTCCCAGTTTTTGTCATTGAATGAAGCAGGTGACGGAAAAACAGCACTGATACCTGTTGCAAAGGGATTGTAGTTCGCTATAAAACAGCTTTATTCGTCACTATTGTCATGGAAGAGCCATGCTTGATTCATCTGCCTTATAATTAGTGTTATATTTTGATATTCAATGCTAGAGGCCATCTGGGTCAATTTCACTACAATTACAGGCATGTGCCTTTGAAGCGAGGAAGACCTTGAGCGGTTGTATAACGGGCATGCGTTCATGCGCATTCAGCGTACCAAATGAAAGTCACTTTATTACAAAATAATTTATTTGTCAAAGTAAACGTTTTTGTATTCTGAGCAAAGATCAGTTATTATCCAATCTTTCGGCACTGGATGGACTCCCTATTAAGATTAAAAACTGCTTTTTTGCCCCCAATATGACGGTGTCAAATTTCCATTCTATTTCTGAATGATCTGAGAAAGACCTCTACGAAGTAAACTAAAAACTCCTTAATAAAATTTTGATTTAAGGGGCTCGAAAGCTCACCACAACGGTTGAAAAATCATTTTCGATACACACACATTTTTCATACAGACATGACTGACATTTTAAAGAAGTGGCTATTATTTGCTGATCGGGCGTCTAAACAAGCATAAATGGTTAGTCTTTGCGTCCTTAGAACTTTTAGCCTACTACGATCCTAAATTTCATACGGTGAAAATATTTTGTATACGTAGTATTTGAGCGATACTATTGCTTAATGCAAGATTATTATTAGAAACTTACTTGTGGATTAAAGAAAATAGCTTGAAAATGACAAGTTAACGACATAGGCCCTGAATCGAAGCTGTAATCATAGTGGATAGTGCTTGTGTCGAATAAACATACGAAAATTTTTGCTGTGGGGAAAAATGTTTTCCTTGGTTTTTGAAAAGAACGCATAATAAAAATCAATCTTAACTTAAACGCGTCCTTTGGTACTGTTCCTGAAGCTAACGAAAAGTAATTCTGCACTATTATACATGGTTGTCTTTGATTATTCTCTCTGGATATAGGATGTTGCAGTAACTTCACAAAATTCTGTGCCATGCTTCTGTAGTATTACCTTTTTCACATAGACGTATTAATCCATATGTGTTGTGTAACTTGTCATATAACTTTAAAGACTATTTTGTACACAAAGTAACTCTAATATCTAAAGTGCAGAAAAATTGCAAATTTGTTACGTTGAAAATAATTGTTACTATTATTAAATGTATCAAGGCGTTAGTGTCTGTTAGCTAGAAGCGGTTTTCGTCGTCAACAGTAGAACTTATTTAAGGTTCATTAGGTAACATACCTGTGTATACATATGATAAAAACTTGAAAACTTTGGTTAATTGCTAATTACATAATGTATCCAGACGTAACGCGCCGAGAATCATTCCATGTATTGCTAGTCAATCATATTGCTTCTTGAGATACTCCATGGAGTGTTTGCACCTGCATAAGCTGCATACGAACCTGTTCCTTTTTATGAAGGTGTATACCTTTAAAACATCCGTAGGAAATGCTGACATCTACACGATCAAACGTACGAGGTGTTACATACTCGGATATCTTCATATAAGGGTTACCTTGAGTACGGAGAAATGGGGTCTCGTCCTTGCGTACATTAAAAACAGCTTGTCTGTGGTCGCGGCGATTACTAATACCCAATAACTGTTATTTCATGGTAGCGCTCACCTGAAATACGTAAACGGATCAGTGCAGTCGAGTATAGTCAATGTGCAAAGAATCAAATGCCGCTACGAACTTACCTCTGCGTGATGCCACCACTTCCGTTTCGTGTATCCATACCATGTTCGAAAAACCGGTTTGCAGAATAACAGGCCTACCCTAAGTGAAAGCGACTTAACTTAAACAATACAAAATCATCTGCATAGGAGACAACATGTACCTGAAGGTAGCATTTTCTAATTGTCTCTGGCAGGTTATTAGGCAGGACAAACAAGAACAGTGAGCTCATATCACCGCTTTGCCCAACCCCAGTCACTTGCCCAACGGCTTCGAGTTTTGTAGGTCTATTGGATATGGCCACTTAATTCTCTGGCCGTATGTCCTTAAGCAAAAGGATGGCTGTAGAGTGTTGAGGATCAAGACCACGCTATGTCTATCCTATTCACCACCGACAGTTTATGAGTCCGAAAAGCTGATGCACAAGTAGTAGAGTCAGCAACGTATCCTACCAGCTTTTCTTTGGTTTGTTACAGCAAACCAGGTTTGTTTGTTTGTTTTATCCAACTGTATTTGTTGTGTAGTATATGCTATGCTATACGGGATAAACAACATATAGGAGTAACCTAAGATTTCAGCTCGGACTTCGCACATTAGTGTAACTATGGGCTCTGTTAGGGCGTTTGACCGCTCACATCGATTAGAGCATCAAATCATTTATATGTAATGATTTACTTGAATACTTCATCAGAACTCAAAAGTGTCGTGAAGACCCCGCTTGAGTGAATAGTAATATTTTAATGAACTGCCTATATTAAAAAAAAGGCATTTGGAATAACATGAGTATAACTTGTCTTTTACGACCATAGACACCGGATCCTCTTATTATTTTTCACTGGCTATTTCTTTCTCGCCAAATGTTGCTTGCTGCCTCATTTATAAATATTTTCAAAGGCTAAAACATTCATATTCAAAGCTCGCAAAAATTGTAATTGTAGCATGAAAACAAAAAATCGTATTTCGGCCATTCTCTGACATCCAGAGCAAAAAAACATTGGCAAGATACTACAAAATCGGCCGGGTCGGCCTGGCTAGTGTACAAGTTAAAAACGGTATACGCACATCTATAAATTTGGTTTTTTAAGGTTTGCAGCGTGTGTTTTTGGGTTTTGGTGATCACCGAATTCGGAGCCCTACCACTGCCTATTTTTAGGTTAGGCCTTTGGAAAATTTCTCTGCTCCCTCGTTAGAAGATTACGAGTAGCGAGACAAAGTAGTATTGATCCACAGACAAGGTAGCCTATCTTTTCGTTGAAGAAATTAAATGTGTGTAATTATACAATTCTAATTACATTGTACGTTTCGAGCACATTTTAAGCTTACTATAGTAACCAGAAGTTGTCGATAACTACAAAACGAGAAAAAGCACCTTCAAGACGTTACTTCGTAATAGCACATACCCCAGATTAGATACTCCATGATATTGTGGCCAAAATTCCATTATATCGCGTTCAATAAACGTTATGTACTTTAACGCTTCTAAAATAACCCACAGTTGGGTTTTGTTTTATTGATTATTTAAAGCTTTACGGATAAGCCACTTTGCTTTACCTCACTGTTCGCTTTTGCCTTTGTATACCTTTCACAAGGCAGAAAACACAAAATGGCGACATGGAAATTTTCTGCCCAAACATTTCTGCTATTCGATAGGGATACGGCGACCTGCAGGAGAGGAACCGAGTTGCAGAAGGAAAGTAATTATTTTAGAAGTACTAAGTGGTCAGTTACTCCATATTGTAGCTAATCCTATTGAAGCAAAAAAAAGTACCTGCCCTAAAATTAAAGATAACTTAAATTATAGTTGGGTAACCCTTGGTTTAATGGTTGAAGGATGGTTGGCGAAATGCACGCGTAAAGAAGACGTCAATAAAAGTGCTTTCGGTACGAACCACCATTTATTCGTTTTTGACGCTTTTGTGTGCAGTCTGCTTAAAAAATTTCAGAGAAACGACCAAGTGGAAGCCCCGGAACTGACATTGTGAGGCAGCAGATCGTATTGATAAGGCACCTTTCCTATTTAGTACAAAACAATACATGTCAGCTAGCGAGTGTGAGGTCTATCGAGCATTTATCCTAATGGTGGAAAGCGATAGTTTTTTTTTACTCTGAATATAGGAACAAGCTGAAATTCTAGTCACTAGAGCTTACGTGAAAAATTTAGTACCGATCACATCCTGTAGCGTAAAAGTTTGCAAGGCAAATGCTACAATCTGGTGACAGTAATATATGTGCTTTTTGTCAACACAAATATTTATTTTAACGTTTGCATCAAACGATTGTCCTAAAAATTGCAAACCTCAGCCTAATAAACAGTTAATACTGGACTGGAGAAATAAAATTGACTTCCACGTCCGATTCTCCTTTTTCAACTATAAATATAGGGAGACGTTCGTCTTGTCGTTAAAAAAAACAACAGATTCGATTTGCCAAGGATTAGCATGCTCTAGATAAACGATAGAATTCTGCCACAACTGTGGCACAAGCGTGGTGACGTAAACCGGTTGCTGAGTCATTGATTTTTTGAAAGGTTAAATAGAGGCCACACCCCCATTTAACCGGGTCGAAATAAGAGGAGAGTTTAGGCGCCTGTTATGCGGGCCCATGCGAACCACGATGGGTGTCTACGGAAAATAAAGAGCCCGATGCTGAACTTGGCCTTATCGAGTCGTGCCATAAAAAAACCCTTAACTCTAGATCTCCATAAAATGCTAAACCCACGCAGATAGCCTCCATCCCTCATGAAGCTTTAAGAACTGAGTGTATATTAGTCTAGCCTGTGTTCATATCAGAGCACTTTCTCTATGTTCGCGCACTAAAAGTACTGCGCACTGAATAGCTAACTTATAGGTTAGAATGGGAACAGAAATCAGTGTCATAAGTAGGTAGACATTATCTTTTAAGAGAAAAAGTAGGAATGAATGAGTAGGCCTACGAAGAAAGTCGTGAAATATATCCGCAGGCAGCCGACCTGAACGTGTGTCCTGTCAAAAAGATACACTAGACCAGCACTCTTATCGTGAAGCTGGTAAATCGACTTTATTTGTATTACGTAATCCCATTTCGGTCAGCAGGGTACATAAGACAGCCGTGTATTGGATGTGTTAATAATGATCTGAAAGATTTTGAAGTTACGTTTTTCGGTGATATTATTGTAGTCGCGCTTTATTGCTATTTGAAACAAGACGTTCTTCGACAATACTGTAGAATACAGGTCGTTCCGAATATATATTCTAACATTATAGACTACTTCCTTGTAATAAACAGGCTTCGTATAGATTTAGACAATTTTTATTAGAATTTCAGGGGTTGATTCGTTGAATACACTATTGCTAAGTGATGAGCAACTATAATATTGAGTTTTAACGTAAGGAATCACGGTTTTTCTCCGAAAAAAACATGCAGCATATCATTAGTATTCTAGTAACAATTTAACTGATCAAGTATCCGCCGTTACGCCCTTATTATCTCTTAGCTAATTTATCATTAATATTTTATAATTTCTATATCCGTTCTCGTAAACTATGCTCAGTTCAGGTGTTGAAGACTTTGTCCAGCTATTTTTTTGAAACTCTCCTCATTGTCATATGTATCGTTCCGGTTCTCATTCGCCAATGACCACATGTGGTTTGCGGTCGGTCAATACGATGTTTGGAAAACATGATAGATGCAATAAAGTTTTCTACTCAAGCTTTTACGGGGCGACTTTGCCTGTTACATGTGTGGCCTGACATTGTCATTGGGGAAGAATGATCCCCCTTTACCTACGAGGTTTTGTTTTTCCCTTGGGTAACGTTGTGCGTTTCGTGCGACTGACCAGCATGCAGATCCCTGTCAACTGTTCTCTTTTTTCATAATGAATAAAATGTATCCAGCCCCATTAAATGCGTATCATGGTTAGAATAGAACCTGGTTTAACTCTAAACTTAGCCATATCTGCTAAAGCTATTCATTTGTTTGCTTTGTATTGTAGTATAGATACCTCTTCTCATTATCCACAATGATTTATATTAAAAATTTGTTGTCATGGCTTTGTGTTGTTCGGTACCGAGCGAAATATTGAGAGAAAAAGAGGAGCTGGGTTTTCTTTTGCTTTTCAACAAATCTATGGGGTACCAGGCTCCTAATTTTTGAATGCATACCTTAAATTCGAAGTAGCCACCTACACGCATATAAAGGGAATTGATCTTATCGGCCGATTTACGAACTGTTTGCCAGTCATCTTCCTCAGAATTGCCTTCAAGTAGTCTTCATAGATCTAAGATGGCCGACCGAGGCGGCATGTATCCTCCAGTTCCAAAATGTTATAATTGAACTTCGCGTATCTTACGCAGATAATATCTAAAGACCGTATGCTAAAAAACATTGGAGAGTATTGAACGTAGGTTCGTAAAACGTGAGTCCAGCTGATGCGGGGTTGAACATGATAACATACATTTGACCCTCAATGTAAACCCATACAACAGCCTGGAAACGAAATAATACAAAAATATTTTTGAATCGCGTAAGGGGTTAACAATATTAGAAGGAAACAATTAATAGAGCCAGGAAGCAGAAAATAAATAACAATCCTTATCTATCGATCTAAAAATTACTTGGTGTCACTAAGATATTTGGCAATGACAATGCATTAATTGATATACTTTTTTCTTATCTGATCCAAAATCTATCCAGAGTACGGGCTTCTTTGTTAGTTTGTACATCGAATCGAGTGAGATAAGCTCATCGAGCCGCAAAAGGCTTCTCAAGCTAAATGAAAATTCATCCAACATGTCACAGGCTAAGTTGTCAAACTTGGCATAGCCATACATGTCGGCAGCAGCAGCAGCAGCAGCAGCAGCAGCATGTTAGCACAGGCCTATCAGTGTCTGTTGTCCTATGATACGAAAATGGATAGCCGGCAGTGAGCGTAGAGAGCCCGCTTAATAAGAAACCTAATGCCCCGTGGCAGTCAAAACGAGGAAGATAGATACGCTGAAATCGAAATTTTTAGATTTGGTACGTGCAATGACCACGTTACCTTTCAGAGTGGTACCGATTTATGCTGTAAATGTCGCTGATACCAGTGGGTTTTTCGAAACTGAATACTTTGAATTAAAGAGCTTTGCTGCCATGAGACTTAGACAAAAGCCTAATTTCATGTGATATAAGACCCTAACTATGGTTGCGATGAAATTGCTAAGCTTGGCTTAAACAATTTATTTAGGTTTTCGAAGCACAAAACATAGGTATTTTACTATTGCGGAAATCAATTTCGAAACGACCTTTTGTGTCAGACGCGGATGAGCTAGTTGGAAACTTCACAAAAGCCTACGATGCAAACGTATCCTATCAGCTTCACAATGACCAGGTAATAGGTGTAACGAACAACTTGAAACTGGTAAACGAGGGTGTTCGGGTTATTTTTTATCTAACTTTGTTCAACTAATTCGGGGTTGTTTTTTGTTATTATTTAAAAACTTATAAACTGCCTTTGTAAGGCGAAGCGTCCGGAGGGCATACAAGCCATCGCACGCTGAAAGAGCTTGCTACCAGCGAGAAACTAACACCGTTTGATGGATCCAAAATCAAGACCATAGAAGTATTCGTTTCTCTTGTTAATAGAAACGGAACTACAGCTCGGGTTCTGATCTATCTAGGATCGGAAGGAAATATTTTAGCAACGTCGTGACAGTGTCAATTCGGATCGTCACGCCAGTGTTTAGGGAAAAAGTCCTTCAGAGCTTTGATCGGCTTATTTTTTTATTTCTCTGTTATATAGTTATACCACTAGAACGCTTTTGGTTTTTCCAAAAAGCGAAAAAAATTGCAGCTTCATATAAACCAAATACAGTATATATTCCGTGTGTTACGTTCACACAATACGGTACGGAAAATATAGAGCAAAGCACAGTCAATAAAGAAAACGATTGGTAATGAAAACCATAAGCCGAACCCGCCGGCTCATGTTTTGCGGTCAGTAGCTTCATGTAATGTTGCTTTAGGCCGTTATTTCTTACCCAATTATGGCGACGAGAATACGCGTGTGATACATCGTCTGTGTTGAAACATTTGCGCATAGTAAGTTTTCTCCAGACGAACATAATGCTGTCTGCAAAATTGATGGAGATGTACTTTCATTTTGTATGTAGATTTTCATAGGATTCATTAATGATCATTCCAGGATAAACACATAGTAATGATAATAATATGCGTAATTGAACTCTATCAGGGAAGGTATAGAATATCTCCAGTTCTGCCCTTGCCTGTTAAATGTCCGCCAGCTTTACCTCTTTCGGATAGTTAGGTTAGGTAATTGGCCACTAGTGAAATAGCAATTAATTCAGCTATAACATTACCTAAGGGGACCTTTTCGAATATCAACGAACGAGAAAGGTAGCCGTTGGCTAGCCGGCATCGTAGCAATAGAACAAGGAGTTGGCCTAATCAACATTATACGCGTGTAGACGAGACGATAGGACTCACTGAGGGAGGAGATGTGTCACGAACTCAATTAGTCTCGTAGCGTTGTCACGGTACGATTTGCACACCAACTGCTTAACCCTCGCCCACCCGCCCCCTGTTTAGGGCATCCAATCGTACTTAAACGCGGAAACTGCACGTCCCAATGAACTATTTGCTACACGACAAGGCATTCCCACACTTTGGTCAAGGTGAGGAAAAAACTAAGATCACTTTTTCTGGGGGGTGGCAACGCCAGATATGTGGTGATGTACGTGTTTATTCGTTGATATATCCGCAAATATCTCACCTTTGTGTTAGCTTTAGACGCTTGTTACCGACCTTTTTGATATAATTTAGAACATCGAGCGGAAGTAGTCATAGGACGTGTTAGTTTCTTAGGTAGAAATCCAGCGGTTCATTCCGCCACTGAGGTCTACTGCGTGTTTCATCCTGTACTAAGCTAAATTGTAGATGATAGCTCAGTATTTTCAGCTCAGCATGATATTAGAACATCGGCATTATGTGTAAGGCCGCTAGAACCATATAGTAAGCATATTCCTTCTCAACCTTGATTTGTATGATCTTCGAGCGGACGTTCTTCACGGAATCGTACCTGTAAACTAATATAAAACAACAACATATAATATTGTAGTATTATTAAAGTACGTGCAAAATGCAAATGACAAACGTGACGTTTTTCGTGCGCATGGAGCGAAAAAAACTGTCGAAGAAGCGTTTAACAGATAAGTGCTGTGCTTCACCCGTGTGCGCATTAATACACCAGCATCACACATGCTTCTGAAGATAGTGACTTGAAAAGCATTCAAGTGCAGGCTGGGAATCAAACTCAGAATCTATTTCGTGCTAGAGAAACACTTTCCCCGTCGCCACACCACGCTTTTCTAGTGTAAAAGTGAGTATCCTAACGCATCTGGTCTTTCAGTTGTTTTGTATGACTTGATGCGCTTGCATAAAGTACTCGAGGGAAGGAAATCCTGATTTCGATGGATTGATCTACCTTGCGAGTCGTTCTCGAAAAATATGGTCATTTATCTGTTTCATATAATCACCGCAGAAATTATATAAACTTCGAGTCGACCTTTAAAACTTGGCTGTTTCTCTACAGTGACGTTGTTTAAGAAAAGCAATTGATCAAAGAAAGTACATCGTACGATTGGCAGTCTGTAGAAGTTTAGAGAACTAGAACTTACCATCGCAGCCTATTGGACACGCAGACTAGAAGTTGATTCTGCGTTTAGTTCATAGACTTTTCTGCGTTTTTCGAGTCCAAATACCCAGAAACGTCGTCATTTAACCATTAGGTAGATCGGATTCACTCGTTGCCGCCGACAGTAGTAGTCCATCGCTGGCCCGCTAATTTTAACACGCTTGAACTGGTATCAATAATGATCACACGCTTGATTTAGATTATTTTGTAACACATGGTGATAAAGTTCTTATAAATAATTATCTGTGACCACTAAGTAAAAGTGCATAAAGTGACGAAGACGATGAAATTCAATACAACGAATTCAAACGTCTGCTCAAGTATTTGGCGATGAGCAAAATGTTCACAAAATGGTCCTTCGTTTCGAAAAACTGCCACACCTTCGCAAGACATGAAACACCAGGCCATTTTACACTGCGTCATTGTCTGTGATGATTAGAATCGATTGAGTAAAATCCTAATCATTTGTTGTAGCTTTAGATTTTAAACTCGAATTTAGGTTTGCATGACAAGTTGGCCAAACCCCATGATTAACTGCCTTCAGCGATGTTTAAAAGGATCGAGCCTATCTTCGTTCAATGGCGTATAGCGCTTCGTTCACCTCTGTTTGTAGATCAACGATCATTAAAATAACATCAGACAGCGTATTCGTTGATAACTATATA
>NW_019211459.1:28361503-28401234 GCF_002443255.2 Varroa destructor
TATATAATATCACTCCAGGCACGGAGAAACCAAACTGTGGACGTATTGACTAGCTTATTAAGCATCCTGATATAGTTGCCTGCAGTTCTTCTTGCACTACTTCCACGCGTCAATCAATTTCTTATGGTAGCGGAAAGCTGCCCTTTACATCACTAAATTTCCACTGATATTTATAGAATCATCATTTCAAACCAATCGTATAGTTTGCAGTACTTTACAATTTCTTCAAATTATAAACATACAGTTTTCAGATTATGTGGTCGTATAGGACACATCGGGTGTAGATATGTAGGAGAAAAGGGGAACCACACAAGATCCTTGTAAAATCCCCAATAAACAGTGACCCATTGAACTCGGCCTTTCGTTTACTTTGATCCAGATGGGATAGCTACGTAGACGTGCGGCAGAACTGCCATCAGCTTCGAGGTGATATAATTTTTATATTTTAGCCATGGAAGAAGACTCAAACCCACCCTTGCAATTCGTCTAGATTGTTAATTGTGTTGAAGTACATATGCTCTTAAAACCGTGTTACTAATCACTTCAGAGAGAAAAATGATGCGCACAAGTGTTGAAAGTACAAAGTTTACTTACAAGCCTTCAGGACTTTATTCACGCATATCACATAAAATGTGTTACGAACTTCTTATCAAGTCTCTGGACGTTGTTTAAGTTTTTGAGAACACTACTAGAATCTTCTATACAATAGAATATGTAGAATACACACATGTGCTATTTAATTATGTTCCATGGCTTTCTTTGACCAGGTGGACGGCCAGTAGTGTCGTGCATTCCCAAGTGCCTAACAGTTTCAAACAAAAGAAAGGGCAGATGGTAAAAACAAAAGGGGCATGCACCCATTCCGCAGCTAAACGGAAGTAGTATGGTTGGAAGAATAAATCTAAGAAACCTTTGTATTTTATTACTGAAATCTTCGCTTACTATCGATAAGTGATGTCGAATGAGCATGTCCAATGCGTAAGGGCGAACACTGCAGAATGCCCTGTAAAATGTGTGTATCATATATGCCTTTATATGTTTTTTCGATTACTAAGGAAATAACAGGTTGGTGACGACATCCAGGTTAGAAACTCTTCCCATGCAGTATATGCGTCTACGACTTCGGTCTGTCCTTTATACCCCTCGACAATCGGCCTTGCTAGGGCTAGGTTTCTGAGGCATTGATAACTCATAAAAGTCTGAAAGATGCACTTGCTTTTCCTTAATTCTCTCTCAAAAACCTTTGCCAAGAGCGCCCTCTGTAATAGCGATAGATAATCTAATAGAGAAAATAGATCCTACCGTGTTGTAGCGGAACCATTGTAGTTGAAAGTATAAAGAATCAATTCGTGTCTTAGTCTTCTTAGGAAACTTAAGATCAATATTTAATTATCAGCACTTATAACCTTAATACAGACTGTCAATGAATCCTGCTCGAACAGATGTATATGGCCTACATCGTTCTACATTCTATCTTCTAAATACGATAAAAGTTTATTAGCGTTTTTCGTCCTACAAACCATTAATACTACGTGGTACAATGATAATACTAATAATACAATTTACGCAGCTAGAAGCTTCTCATATATATTTTTATGTGAGAGTTACGCATCTACGAAGTAGTTCGTATGGCAAGTTAGGTTTTAAAAAATACAGATCTTAGTAGTAACCTTGAGCTTGTACTGGCGATAGCTTAAAAAGGATTAGTTTTCTTCAATGTTGTTTTCTGTAGTCAACAAGCCACTTAAAGTATAACGCTGTTTCCATGTTCACTATAGAAGGTAACGTACTTCTATCTAGCGGGGTCGAGACCTAAATTTTAGCATCGGAGTTTCGAATTGTCGAGTCATTGTGAATTTTACGAGTATAATCGTCGTTTTAAATCTGTGAGTGGGCTTTGACGTCATCTGCACCCAAATACGTCTCAACGTAAACCCAGGTATTCTTTACGAGGAAAAAATTTATATTAAAGTATAAAAAGCGCCTCTTGCAAAGCATCGAATATAGTCCTTTTTCTTCACGTGGCTGCCCCACCGAACGTTTGCGGTAGAACGTTGTTTCCATTTACTGACTGGGAATAAATTGCTTGCATAGGTCAAAAGGTTTATAAAGAAGTATGTCATAATACGGGCCATTTATTATTTATTTTCTTCAGGCACTTAGTAATCGTAAAGTAAAGAATGTTGGTACGGTTCCGCCTCCTAACGATCATCGATAAATCGAGAAGAAAGCGGACACGTTAATCACGATTTTTATAGAAATAGACCGAAACGATTTTCGAAACAGTGCTGCGCTTCGTTTTCGATATTTTTCAAGGACTTTCCATTTTTGAACAGAAAAAACGTTAATCATTAGAGAGATCAAGGTCTTTCGTCGAGAAAACCATTTCGTAATATTCGAAGAGCTATACCTAAGTTTTGCAAAGTTAAATATTAATATATCTTTATTATTACTAACGAAAGTTTTACGTGTGTATCGATATTATCAAAAAAGAAAAGCTTTGTATACTAGTTTCTATCTAATAGATGCCCGCGTGCAGTAAAAATTACATCAACTTATGTGAAAATACAATGTATAGTTACTGCATTTGTCTGATCTTACGTTAACTTTGATCATTAACTTACCCATAAGCTTGATACTTAGCCTATGGCTGTTGTTCAAACACGGACCATCTATCTTCAAACCGGTGCTCATAATTTTGAACAGTGTCGGCGTCACAGCTAGATAAAGTGTAGTAGAGCATAAAATTCAAGTTTTTCTACTCATTTTAATGCCACTCAAATAGCGCTGTTATTCATTGCGTGTTGTGTTTTTGTTTGCAGCTTCGAAAATGTTGGTGACCGGTTGGCAAGGCGCTGTAATATCGGCTGTATCAATGTTGGCGTTGTTGTTGTTGTTGGTATGCTCGATGGCACCCCCCTGTTCAGGCCAGTTCTTCCCGCCTTTCGGCTCTGTGGGCGCTCCTTATTTGGGTCATGCTTGTTTAGCTGTAGCGGATCCACTTACCTGTACCGCAAGTGGATGTATTTTTGGGACGGACTCAATGGGGTGTGACGTCTGCACCTGTAAGTGAATTTATGACGAATGATTACTATTCGCAGCTGTAGCTTAAACGGTTTTGATAAGCATCCATATTACGTTTTCTGCCCAAAAAATCATTAAGCAGATGAATGAATGCATTGTTGGCAAATGATAATAGCATCATTCTTCACGTTTATAATCGTGCCACTTTTCTTTCAAACGCGCTTAGTTAATGCGACTCTATCAATAGTCTGTTTAATCGCTTAGATTGTCTATGTGATTTATAGGAAACGACTTATCACATCAAGAACGACGAAACATTTTCACATGGGCAGATAGATTCATGTGTATCTTGCTGCTGTGATTTACGTGTTGACTTGCTCTACTCTTCAACTGTGCAAATTTCTACATGAAATTAAAGAGCAATGTTACTCAATATGGTAGTGGTTGATCTACATGTACAGCTGTTACGCTAAGACTTCCATGTTTGCACAAGTCTGCGGCGCTAATCATATATGCTCTACAAGATATCGTTATGATGGATCTATTGGAATGATTTAGGTGATCTCCTGATTGTAAATTATTTATACTCAAACGACTGCGAAATATCTTATCGAAAAAAAAGGGATATAAGAAAAAAATGCGTCATCGACAGGAGGAGGGATATTTGCATTGAAAAGATCTGCCATATATATAACGCATTTGTTGATGCGAATATAGAAATGTTGAAGATACTAAGCCCTGTATTTATTTTGGTCAACCTCAGGTTCAGTAAAGAAAAAGCTGATAATTTAGCCTTAGAAATGCCGTTTATAGCAAACGTGTCATCTTATACTCACTGGTTAGGTACTTAAAATTTTGTGGTACGAATGACATACTCTAAATCTTGATAGAAATTTCAATGTGTCCAAAAATGGATATGTTTATATTATCTTGTAACATAGCGAGTTTCGAAAACAGCGCCTTAAGGCACGCTTAGCCGTCGTTGGACCCCTACCTGCCTTATGTTGGACTTGTGAAAAAATATAAGGCAGTGTCCACCCTGATTTTTCCTTCGCTATCAGGCACAGAGTTACAAACGGTAATTAATTCGTGTAACAAGTAGTTATCAGCTGTTCTCAAAGGAGCGAGTAGATAAAAATCTAGTTCAAAGATTTAGGAATAAACGTTTGTAGCATACACGTAAATCTATTATGTTTACAATCATATAATCAGGTAAAATGATCACCATTTTAATAAAAGCTTTAATCATATTTTGTTACATAATCCAAGATGACACACGTATTCACCAGAAGTTATAGGTAAACGCCCACTAAAAAAGTTAAACTAAACAAGACGTGAAATGTTTTTGCAAAAATAGCAGAGTTATGCTTTGTGCAGTGCGTTGCTGTTTTTGAGGTGTAGACATATGGGCCTCCGGTCGGACTTGATCAGTGAGTCTCAAACCACGATGAACAGAAAGCCAGGGCGGGTTTTCCACACGAACAAATCACGTGAATATAATCTTGCTATCAAGCATAGGTTAATACTCTAGTGTGGTCACCAAAAATTTAGCGCGGAAAACATCAATCTATGAAAGGTACCTTGGCATATTTGACAACCTTGGCAAATACATTTTGCCCGGAGAGAAGAAGTTGTGTTTAGGAACGTATAATGAGCATCGGCGGCATCGTTTAGGTGGTCCCAAAAAAAGTTTTCGTTAAGATAGTTAAAAACTAATCCAGAGGGTCGGCTCTTGTGAATAAGCATATTGAGTTTCAGTTACCTAGTTTTCTAAAGACAGGATCAGTTGATATACTAGAATAGGATTTCCATCTTAAGTGCATCAGGCCTCGTCTCAGAACGTGGAACTTCCAGACGGAGCTAAAAGTATTGTAGTCGCTTCATTATCGTACGATTTTGGTTAAAGTAGCTAATATTGAGTACGCAGTACAGTTTACTGAGAGCTATTATACGCCTGCAGGCTTGGCCTATTTTACCACAATAGGCACGTCTTCATTTTTCATCGCTAGTGAGTCTCGACGCTGGTGGAGATTTGCCAGCTACTGTTCGATCCTATTTGGATCGATTCTGGACGAAACGCGTCCATAAGTTAGTTCAATTTCCGTGTAAATTAAAAACACCAGCCATTGACCTAGAGTATTACTCTGAGCTATGGCCAGGTTCTACAGTTGGTAATTCAGTTCCTACGATGAGCGTTGTGTAGATTATTGGCTCGCTTTTGCTATTACAATCGCTAATTTTAATGTTCTGAAACTAATGTTCAAACAACGTTCATTGCTTCGGTTGCCGCTGATTGCTAACAGAGATCAGGGACTCTGTAAAGTTCACTGGGTTCACTTCCATCTCGTGAACTATATTTTTTCTAATAAAAATCTTTCATCTCTTTGTAATGCATTATTGCAAAATACCCCTACATATCCCTACTTGAAGCCTTTACCAATAAACAAGATTGTAATGAGCGGCTTATTTTGTCTACCTACCCCTTTAACAAATCTACGGCAGACATAGGTTGGGGGGAAAAAAGAAAACATAGCTCGAAAACGTAAAACAATAATGTAGAAGGCAGAATGACCAAGACGGTATTTACAAATAGGCTTGAGTTTCTTAATAGAGTTTACGAAATTGCGCTTTTGCTTCAAATATGCCTTGGTTATCGTCTGTGAACAATATGGGATACATTTAGAAAAATGCACAGTTAATATTGTACATGGACCATCTAGCTTCTAGGAAGCGACGTGCCACATTTTGACTTCGAAGAACATAAAGGCGACTACAGTTTAATTAACAATGGGCTCACCATTTCATGATAGTAGGAAATATTGAAACTCCGTTAACGGTAAGTATATACAAGCTGTTCAGAAACAATGCAGGTTGATAAAGTGCTCGGTTGATATGGAGGCGGACTAAAAGCAATTAAGATAGTCCTGGAAGAAGTAGCTTTGCGGTATAAAAGCCCTTAAAAAACCGTTATTCATTTGCGTATATCTGCAATCCTGCATGCAGATTTTCTATGTTCAGGAATTCTATTAGCTGTACCATAAAATATCAGCGTCAGCCTTATAGTCGGTCTACATATAGTCAGCGTTATTAATTATGCAGTGATTTTGTAAACCTGTCAGTCAAAGCATATCTGTCTTTATGATTATTTAAATTTCAGGTCCAGTTGGAGTGCCTATGCCAATGCCAGTGGGAATGCCGATATTCTAACGAAAGAAAAATCTATATACGTATATATACATATACGTATAGAAAGAAACGTATGCGGCCGGTGTGGTTCACGGGCGCCTTATTGCTGAAAAAATTAATGAAAATAAATAGAAATTATATTTGCATAGACAAAGTTTAAAATGTTTTTGACTAGTTCCTCGATCGGCAAAACACAAAGCGGACTTAACCATGTAACATATTTAAAAAACATTCCACGCTTAATGCAGGCGTCATCTAAAGCGTTTGTTTCTTATATATCTGGATTACTTAGTTATTTTAAGTTTCAGAAAAAAATGCGAAGGAGGACGTTTTGCTCGCGTGCTCCGTGCGCCCCAAAACAACTTGAACTTTGGATCCAAAATAGAGCAAGACACAAAGATAATCATTTTGAATACTTATTTTAACCTTAACTTGAAAACTTATTTTAATTTCAGTTTGAAATACCTGTGTATATATTTTAGAGAAAACTCATAGATTTGATTTAAAATCCGTTCAGTGGACACTAACATCTGGCAATATAGCTTGATTAAATTCACAACGTCAATTAGTTGGAAGACCTACTTGCCCCGCAACGAGTCTCACGTTCTTACGAAACGTGGAACTCTTTGCGATTTCCACTAAAGTCATTTGCTAGAACTTGGTTAAATACGAAAACATACAACTCCAAATTTGCATTTAAGTTCACCATTATGCGCGCATATACGAGGAAAACACATCGTTGCCTAAGGATCACAAAGTTGAAATTATTAAAATACATCCCCATTTGTCTTCACACGAATGTAAGTGACAGTCAAACTCATGACGAATCTCAAAGATAAAACGTGAAGTAGATCTTTTTCGTACAAAAAAACTCAACGCACTATCATAGAAATTCAAAATCGCAGCATAAGCTAATATCCTCTTTTACACGAGATTCCCCGTACCCAATATCCAACATTTAATCTCCTTCATTCCATCACACGTATGGTGTAGCATATATGCCCAAGATGACGAAGTATTATTAGAATCGTAAGAGAAATATCAAGGAAGTCACGCAAGCACCACTAGGATTTCTTTCGTGTAGAGATATGTGTTGTTTTTAAGGTGTCTTCGTCCAGTATTTTTACATTCAGTAATAACTCTATTGATAAATTCGGGACCACATATACCCAGCTTTCATCTCGATAATATTCACCAAATATAGCTACAAACTATATGCCTCTAGATGCCAGATATTACCAAGGAGGACCAGGAAGTTCGTAAAACGCGTTATACATTTTGTAGCTGGTTGCAAGTGGGGCGTCAGATGCCGCCATTACAGAAAAAACCTAAGGAAAATTTCTGCGTCGAAAATCACGCAAGCGTTTACGTATATTAAAGATCCTTTTGCTGCAAACATCATTAGCGATTATAAAGGAAAATGCAGTGTTAATTGCGTAATATTAGAGTGAATGTAGCATTATCTTGAGAAAAATTATAAGCTTTTTTAAGCAATCACTCTTTCATGTAACGTTCATGTAAGGAACAGGCGGTTGGTAATGTGCATTATGCTAGCACACATCTGCTCCAAGAAGCGTTAGCTAAAAAAAAGTTAGGTATAATAATGCGAATGCTAAGTATACAATGATTTAATAGGCTTAAATATAGCTATACATAATCTATCTTCACTTGTTTATGTTCTTTATATGTTTCATTATATGTTATATGATAGCTCAAAATTCGATCTGAGCAGAATAGTTTTGGTTTCATTAGGAAACACGATCGCAACATACTTATCAAGAGACATTACCTATATATAAAGATATACATATATATTACATATATATAAAATTTAATTTTCCAAACTGTGATCTATATGTCTGATTTTTTCTCTACGCATCTGTCACAATCAGTGAGTATTGCGATAGTTATTGTACCACATTTACTTCACAGTACACATTGGTTGACACTTTATATTTCCATCGAAAAAGTGCGAAACCTACGTTTTTCTCAGTCAAACCATAGCCATATACATAGCTCATCCGTTTAGATTTCTACCTCTTTACAAAGTAATCAAGGTCTAGCTCGTCACGGTCATTTGTTTGAGGACACATTTTATCACTGTCTGTAATCGATATAAATGATAACGCTTCTAATCGATTTCCGTTGAATAGGGTAAGGATCTACTGGATGTTGAGTACTTCACTTCGCGCACTATATATATATATATATATATATATAAAATGCTGAAAAAATCTATGACAAGCCTTTTACATATTCAGTTAAATCATTACATATAATATGTATGTAACGCGAATGTGCTCTGAGGAGAGTAACGTACCTACGGCGCAATCTGCAGTTTAAATTTGTTGCGGAACCAAACCCGCCTCATGGCCGGCCTCTGTTACGGATAATACAGCAGAATCTCAGTTTAGCTCAACCAAAAAGGTACGTAGCTTTAAATTGTAGATGATCTTGTTTATATTATTAGTTATTCTTAAAAAAATCACAGCAAACCATTGTACACAATATTAATTGTCATATTTTTTTCAGTAAAATATTAAATGCTTGTAAAGATACAAGCTACAATATATGCAGAGTGCTAGACTTAAAGTGGAATTGGTACTTCGCGGTATCACAGACGCGTTCATCCGAAACCAATACTATTAGAGCTAAGCCGTTTTAAAGAGGACGTAAACTAACTAAGAAAGGATTACATGAAGCACCAATAAAACAATGAGCTTCTTCAGTTTCTCTCCTAATCGATAACGCACCGCATAGCAAATGATTGTATTTTGCAGAAATAAGTTGAATAAACGAACAATTTAGAGTAAACAAGGTTTATCGACTGTTAACGTTTCGATTAGATACTTGATTTCATGTGAGTGTGCCTAAGATGTTATAGATTGATGACAAAGATTTCAGGTACACGTAAAGCAGATCACCTTCTTTGACAACCAACCGCTCAGCATCACCACAAATATCGATTCGCAGAAGCGACCGGTCACGATCCAGATGATGTGAAGCTAAATCTCTGACAAAAATTCAGATTCTGATACTTCATACGACCATAATCTTTACGTAAAGGCAATACCATTAGGAAAATAAATTTATCTGTAGACAAATTAAAAGTAATACACTAAAATCAAACAAAAAAGAAATACTCGAAGAATGCAAGGTCAAATGTCTTGTAGCACCGAATCTTACGAACCGATTAATTTAGCTTTGGCTATTTGCTAATCTACGTTTGTTCTATTTAACCACACCGAAAAAATAACCGAAAAGCCTAGATTTGAATCCTTTGGAGAGCGAGACTCCACCAGGTCCCGAGACGACAATGTCGACCCGCTCACTCATACTCTCAAAAAGACAATTGTGAAAGGAGTTTTTTTTTAAAATAAACCTGTGAACCGTTTAGGAAGTGAATTAAGATCGTAGCCAAGGTTAAACGGATGACACTTAGCAAACGCAAAAATACTGTAAAAACATTTGTTTTTTTGTAGTCTTAGAAAAGACTCGGTAAGCAAAGAGTCGATTACACCTTGTGGAGGTTAATTTTCACTTACGTATTTCATGCGTGCAGTGACCTACTACAAGTGACAACTCGTATAGTTTAACAGCTTATAAAAATGATCCCATTTCGGATTCACAGGCGATACTTAGAGGCTTTACACTAGAAGACCTGTACAGCCTTATGTTGAATAAACATATTTTATATAATGTATATAAAAACGTATAATCGAAAGGCAATCGTTAGGAGTTAATGAAGAGTTTACTGACTGTCTGAACCTTTCTCCTTGCAAGAAAACGATTTTTTTAAGAGATAATGCTTACATTGACTAGGTTGACAATGATTGCTGAGGAGAGATATTTAAAGCAGGCAGAATCAGGAAAGCACTGTTATTAGTATTATTATTATCCTCTCGCTTATCTATTTCGGCAGCTCTTAATGATGATCAATATGGAGCGAACAGCGTACACTAGGCCACAAACGCAACAGAGACCCTGGAAAAATTGGAGATAATTATTATTTAGTAAGCACTGTTTCAGTTCGGGATTACATTAAAGGAAGGCTGTGAATAAAAAGGTAACAGTCGATGTCACAGCCTACTTCTATGCTCAGCACAGTAGGTTAACACCTTGAGAAGATGGTAATCACTACTTGAGATATGGGTCTATATACATTTTCAAATGTGTCCCGTTTTCTTCGGACAGGCTATTTTCACTATAACGAGTTGTTAGCAAATCTGATCTACACACAGAAGCAACAAAAAACCCATTACTATATATATGTCTATTTATATATATATATATATATATTGAAAACTGAAGCAAACATTAAGTAAAACTTAGTTGAATTGTCTGCTAAACTCTTAACTTAAAACTCGATGTTAGATTATGTCAAAATATTGTCTATAAAAATCGACAGGATAAATGTTTTCAAAAAGATATAACTGCCAACAATATTCCTTCCATGGAGCTTTCTTATAATAAGACAAACTGGACATGTAAACTTTCTACCGGTAACTGAAATAATTAGAGGTTACCTCTGCTGTCTACTTGAAACGCTGCCCCAATTGATATAGCCATGCAATATAGATTTTTTCGCAGACAACGACCTGCAACAAAGGACTATTGTTGTTACAGGCTGAACGAAGTAACATGTACTACTAGCGAATTAACCCCTCAATCATTTGATCTTTAAAAATATATAAGGGATTAATTACTAAATAAGGATGATCAAAGAAAAAAATACCGTTTTAAAAATTACGCGTCTCCAAAATGGCGAATACTCCTGTAGGATACATAGGCAACATACTGCAGTACTCAGATCTTTAAAAATAAATCCGAGTTATAATGCTTCGTAGGGCTGTTCCGATATCGCAGACGTCGCATTTTACGATTTGCTTTTAGCATCCATGTGAGCACCCTTAAACATTCAAGTGGAGGCAATGCATCTCACACAATAGTCGTTCAGCAGCAACGACGAAAGCTTGAAAAACTATTCAATATAATTAGCGTAAGATACGTAAACTATAAGAGGCACCAAAGGAGGTGAAGCTCGCCTGTAAAAGAATTGACCTTTTCAAACGCAATGCTTTAAGAGCTATTCCTCGAAGTAACTCGAGAATACACAGGTGTGGAAAACGTGCCCTGGGATGGTAGGAGAAAAAGATGGAAATAATAGAAAAGTATAGCAAATGGGCTTATACTTCTTTCAGGCACTACACTAGTTGAAGACGGGCAAAAGCTGGGGAGAGAAAGGAATCAGGGAACGGAAGATATAGCAAAGTGGAACATATTCACGTGACAGAATAGAACCCATTATTATATAATATGAATACAGAATAGACTGACAACATAGAATCAGGCACGAAAACGTACTGCATAGTCTCTTAAGACTCGCACCAGCTTCAAATTGCACCTGCATCTGTCACAAATAACAGACGGGCAAAAAAGGGTATGAAAAAGATAAATATCGAACACCTAGCTAGCTAAGAATATTGCTACGTCAAACTAACTGATTCAATGAAGGAGTTGAAAAAACAATACAGCAGTATGCGAAGACAATTCGAAGTTGAGTTAGTTCACGAGGTTAGAGACGGGGTTTTACAGACTAGAGGAAGAAAACTCCAAACAAGAAGCGGTGGATATGTAAATTTAGCAGAAAAACCACTACTTCTAGTAGCATTTATTATTAGACTATAAAATTAGATAAGCCCTGTAGGCGCACGAAGACAATCACAGCAGAGAAAAACAAGCTGAAGAAAAACTTAGACGAGGCTCCTATGACTTCTCCCTTCAGCACTCAGAAACTTACCGCCTGTACCAGATACTGTAGTCAATGAGACAGTGGACGACAAGCAAAACTTAGGGGGAAGAATAAAGACAAGAAAGAGGCCGCTCTTGATAATGCAAAGGCGGTAGAGTCAATGGCCGTAATAGTTACATGAAATACAGTGGTTCGTTTAAGCATCAAATTAAGTTTTCTGAAAATAAATTTTTCACAAAAGACCAAGACCATGCTGATCGCAAATGGCTGAGAAAAATATCTTCCTCTTACAATGCAGTATCCCTCTGCAATAGTTGTGATAAGCCTATTGATAGGATTGTTAATTAGCAGAGAAACGACGCTGTTGAAGTAATGTAAGATGGAGCTCATTGCTCACCCGGTTAAATGTCAACGACGATTGGGTCCTCAATGCTAGACGTAGTGGTTGCTAAAAAATCTGCCGTTAGGTTCTTGCACATCTTTGAAGAAGTTACGAAAAAAAGCAAAGAAGGAGGAGCGCTAGATACACACATCCGGAAAAAATTGACGGTGTATCATTAAGACACATGGTTAAAACCTGTTCGCGGCTGATCGATTACCACACCTAGGTCATGGTCAGAATAGGGGCAAAACCACGCACAAGAAGCAACAGAGGAAAAAAGGAAAAGCCTGCACAGAAATCAGTCAGCGTAAGAGTCAAGTACGACTTTACGCCCAAGGCCACTTTCAAGGCCACCAGAGATCATTTTAAATCACGTTAGGCGGACATACGTTGGGTCCGGTCGCAGGATTCAGGGTGGAGACGAGCCTAGCCGTGAGACTCCGCTTGAGGAGATTATCCGTGATAGAACAAACACGGAGGTCTCTGTTCGGAATGCAGTTGGTCACTTTGCGGCAGTCATCCTGCGCGATTTGAAATAAAAATGACTGCATCTAAACCGAATATCCGAAAATAGAAAACAAGCGTGCTTCGTACTATTAGTTGACTGACCCTTTTTCATGCCTGCAGTAATATCCAGGATTGAATAGAAGTTCTAGATGGCAATAAAGAAAATGGAAATGACGCATCTGCGGAGCATATATGACCTTTTCTGAGCGTCATGCATGCAGAAGATTAGGCAGAGATACGCCTTATTTACGAATGAATATCTGGTTTTGTTAATTCAAAAATTTCACAAACTACGAAACGGTAGGATGTGACATTAATCAATGGTTTCTACAGCTTTAACTATAACAGGTATCGATTGTTCAATTAGCTGGTCAGCTGCTGCAGTCACTTCAGTTTGCAAATGTTTTTTTTTTTGTACTTGCAAATTTAAGCTTCGTATACTCAAAAGCGACAATGTGTAACGCTCCTAATAGTACAATCTAAAAGATTTAGTAGGAGTAGGTGCCTTTTTGGTTAACTTACTCCAAGCGCATAGTCGATACTGTTTTCTGCCTCCACGAAAAAGGCTACCGAGGCGCAGGTGCTAAAGATAGCCCCAGAGGTTGCCGCCATTAGGTACTGAAAAATATACAGCACGGACCTTAACGTCAAATTACTAATAACACATCAATGGCTAAAAACAGGTGCTATACTGACGCAGAGTTATCATAAATCAAAGCCATTTATTCATTTACGAAACGAGAAATGGCACTATGGAATCAACATAATAATAAAAGTTATTAAATTGACTTGCACCTAAATTGGTACTCACTGTTCGTTTAGAGGTCCCAAGGATCTATGCTAGCTTACTCTTATAGTAGACAGAAAACGTTACTTACAAAAAGCGATGACTGAAGGCTTTCGGCATCAAAATTAGACAGTGTAGCTCCTGCAACGATAAGTAAGTCAACATAGAAAAGGCAGAACATCGAGGCAATTACAAATATGGGTGTTGGCTTGGGAGCCACGTAGACGGTTAGTTCAGTAAGCGTGTAAATATGAGTCCGCGAGCTGACGGCTGTCACGAACGCACAAAGCGAACACACCTGTCATCGACGCGCATATTACACGAACAACACAGAGGACACAGAAATGCGATACGAATTAGTCAACGTAAGGGATTTTTATACTTTATTTGAGTAGCATTCATGCTATCCATCCGCTACCTTAAAGAAAAAATAGAAATTTTGTCTAGTTTGCAAAATGGAATTAGCTTCAATGGAAGCTTCAAGACGGGTGTGGAATACGTGTTTTATGAATTTCGTCTGCATTTCGTCTTAATTAAGCTTGGATCGGACTTGATATATTTCTTTTTGATATGGATGATCTCATGAAGGAACAACGGCTAGTTTACACAAACATGCACACGTGTAAAACGTATTTCAACCAACAACAGATTATGACCTTATTATTTACATATATCAATAAAGATTCTAAATATGGCAGCATCTGCAGCAAACCTGCATAGAAAAACAGGTGATTTGAATACTGGATAGGCGACCCAAACGATATTACCTTTAATGATTTCGAAAAGGATTTAGCCTTTACTGATTAATAATTAACATGTACGAGTGTCTTCTTGTTTCCAAAACAGTCTATCTATAAACTCATGATCGCCATTTGTATCCAGCAGTGTTACCCAAAATGTGCGATGTTATTACTTTTCGATTAATTTACTCGTTTCAAGAGCGATGTGGCTAAAACCTTGGCGAAGTACAGTATCACATCGCACGTGTCCTTATAATTGCTTATTTGAAGCTGTTCTTTCAAATTTCAATGAAACTGTAGCGTGAGCCACATAAAAAAATATTACTTAATGAAATATCGTCTAGATATCGACTTCTAGAAAATCAATTCTCATCACCTGTACTAACGAATTGTAATGTCTACGTAACATTCTTTACTTTATCATCGATGTGCCATTGGTAAAACGCCAAACATATCCTATCGGTACGTGCCTATGTATCACGGCCTAGCATAGAGGCTTTACTTGAAGTACTTACACAAAATATAAATAGATAAACAAATCATATCCGAATCCCCGAGTGGAAAAACTCAAATTAAAATTTTTATGCCTTACACGCTATGCGACCTTAATTCACAGCATGGTTTGTTTACGTAAATAAGTATAAATTAATGCCAGCAGTGTATAATTAATAAATACATATAGGTAAGTAGACGTACGAGTTGAATCATCGTATGGATGCCGTCAAACGAGGACGCGTACGCCAACGAAAGACCCAACTCCATGGGAGAATTTTTAGGCATTTCGGGAACGAAGCGGACGCCATACGGACGGGTTGGAGATGCCATTTTGCCTCTGTTTGCAATAGATGTAAATGATTCAGTTATCTTCGTTAATGTATTTGAAACAATCGTTCCGAGCATCTATCGTTTCGAATGTGATACATTTTAATACAATTAAACTAGAGTCTAGATTCTCGCATTATCGGCTATAAAGGTGAACGATCTGTAAAAGACACATACGATTGAGTCGTTTAGTGATCGAATGAAACGTCTGTGTAATGAACACACTCCGTCCCGGAAATACTCTGGCATCTGTAAACCAAATACGCGAGTTCATTTCACGTTGGGCTTATCTAAGATTATAATATTTGTCGCCAATTAACTGTTTTCAATAAATAATACCAGCGCAGCATAGTGATTCGTACTTGAGGACATTTTTCCTACGATACAAGATGCTTACGTATCGTACTTAATATTTGAGCAAGTAAAACCTGAACAATACCATAATATTACGAATAAACTAGGTACTTTCTAAGGATATATTTTGCTAAGGTGCTTCATAACTCATTTCGAATCTTTTTGTTTCGCTCCATAAAGCTTTATTTAGAGGAAAAATAGAATAAATAATCTTTACGAAAAACGAATATGCAGCATGAACAGTTCACTTTACCTATTAACTAATCTTTTCGAGCGACTGGACCGACGGAACTTGCGACTGATACCGTACGGCAGTTAGCATTACTGGTTGTTCCGGAATCTGAATCAGTTTACAAGCTGCTTGAAAATAGAAGCGAGGTTTTGAAGATGTCAAAAAAAGAGTCTGTATCAATCAATGTGAATGTGCGTAACTAAGTAAATTCTACAAGTCCTAACACAGGACCAACATTTTTTCTTATAAAGATTTATCCGAGTGCAAACTTATGATATGCGCTTTTATCTACAAAGCCAATGTTACACAAGCGCTACGTCGTAGACTGCACAACGTAAAAAAATTGTGTCCAATTATTCATTAAGGATAATTAAACACATTTTGAAAAACCTCACGCGAATCGAACCAGTCGATTATATTTTCATGACAGCGGATTAAGTGGTGATTTTTACGGGACAAAGAAGTATATTTCTCATTGAAATATTCATGCACATTATATATGGGCACTTTGATTATATACATGGACTTTGATTCTACTCGAAGGCGCTGGCGTTAGCTACACATCCATAATATTGCGTGCGGGTCGTGGAATCCCGATTTGCTTGTATAGCATCACAATGCCGAGTTATTAAATCAAGGCGAATTTGTTATTAAAGAAAAAATAGAAAACATTATTTTGTCTTTCCGTAGCTACCTAGTTTTATAGCGAGGGCTCAACAAAGCAGAACTTATGGATTTATGACAGGTTTAACACCAGAAGAAGATGTCACAAGCAACTTCGAACTCCAGCTTGAGAAAAACTGTAGAACGCCACTCATTGGTCACTGCACGCTTAACACATTATCGCTCGGAGGCGCTCCGGGTATCCGACAGACGCCAGCATTTCGACTATGTGAAACAAGTGGCGACACTGCATCGTTCAGCAGCTTAAGATTCTATTTAGCCTAGATACGATAGAAACCGCACGCGCGCCTACACAGGCCAGTTAATGATTGTTACCGCCAGCGCTGTCCTCTTGGTTGCTGGAGCCGTGCAGATGTCTCCTCGCCCAGCGCCTCCTCGCAGAGATCAGCAGCAGCCGCTTTAGCCGTCTAGCTAAAAGATCAATATGTCCACAACGTACGTGTTACCTTGTAGCTTTGCACGGCCAATCTGATTGCACTGCAATTATAGTACAATCAGATTAGCAGAAAGCGCTTGTGGGATTTTGACCTGAAACTTACGAAAAATTGAAGTTTTTATAAGTTTTTTATCGCGAAATTCATTTGTTACAACTACGACTGGCGCTGTTATTGTTATTGCTAGATTAGAGCAGAGCACTGCGCTCGCCCTCTCCACTCGCAGCTGTGATTGGGGGCGGCCTAGAATAATCAACAACGGTGCGACACAAAAAAAATTGTAACGGCAAAATCTGTGCGTTTTTTTATCATTACGCAGCAGAAGTTTATGGACGGCAATTTTATCGTACATCTTCTTAAAGTCATATAGTAATACTGTGTGGCCTCTTGAAAACATGTCGGGATATTATGAAGTTGTTTGAGGCGTAACGTACATGAACGCTTGTTGTATACTATTATACGTACAACTGATGCAAGGTGCGAATGTCAGGAAGAGAGTTTCGGTATTTTTTTTTTGTTGCTGCTACTGCTGTCGCAACTATGACTACAATCATTTGTAATAAGCAGAAGTACCTCCAACAATACGAGAGAAGCAGTTTCTGCAATTGAGCTTGTTATCAGTTGGCAAGCTTGCTTCCTATATCCGGCTTTACTATTCGAATATAGAAATGAATATTGATTTGATACATTTTGCTACAATTTTAAATAAGCTAACAGATTTTGCCCGAATATGTGCAACTCAAGGGGATGTAGCTCAGTGGTAGAGCGTTCGCTTTGCATGTGAAAGGCCCCGGGTTCAATCCCCGGCATCTCCAGTATTTTGGACGAATGTTTCATTATACATTTTTATTTTATTTAGCTCTAAATCAATAAAACGCTATAAATTAGATAACTCCCATTATGATAAAATCTATATAATTACCTCTTGCATATATGTATATGCATATATATCTAATTCAGCAAAAAAGAAGACACACATATCTTCAGTCATATTGAAAAATAATATAATTTAGTATTGTTTAAAAAGAGGTCAAAGTTTTTTCTGCGTTCACCTACATTGGACAAATTTTTATGCGCAAAAATTATATAGATAAGTATGGGCTGAAAGCCCGAAATCAACGCAGTGCCTTGCTGCTTATGTGTACGTTTCGCGCTGATTGAAAGCCAAAATTTTACAGATTGTTCAAACAATAAATGTAATCCTCGATCGTATTCATATAGAAACTTCCATATTACCGTTCGATTTTAAAACTAGTTTGTGTTTTTTAAAGATAAATAAAGACACCAACTAAAATTTAGTTAGAGACTAGGTGCTTGAGCTTTTTGCCTAAGGATTCAGATTTTTGGGTACGACCGGTAAAAAGTCGAGCATCTGCCATTAGTAAGAACAGGCTCGGTATTCGGCTGTTTCAACAAACTAATATTTATTTCCCAGCATACATATAATTCAACATGATTTTCTAAAATACTGAAAACATACCTAGTACTTCAGTAATCATACATAGTCTGAAAATGCACCGTAAATAAGTGTCAAAATGTAGCGAAGCGAGATGAGTCAATTCAGAAGACTACCACGTAGACAAATACGTTTTATTTTCAAATGTTGCTGATTGCTTGAATAAGAGGTCTTATCTGCTTTGGATTTGTGATTTTAGGAATGATAGCAAATTTCTATGGATGGGTTTACATGTATATCCCTTCTACCGCCTCTTCTCTCTTGTGTAGAACCTGAGAAAGGGGTGCTTCAATCCGGGTTCGAGGTTTGTACAGTTGATACCTTGACAGTTTGTCAGTGTCGTGCAAGACCATAGACACCGCTCGCCGATGCAGTCTTGGAAAACTTTGTTGTCTTCTTGTTGTAGTCTCATTGTAGCGATATGCTTTTTTATATTTAGATACATAAAGAATGTTTGTTCTTTTTACTTACGCAGACATCGATGGCCGGCGCATTCACCAGTATATAAATGATGCAGGTCATTTAAGACGACGAAATAAAGGCACTTGCTTGAAAAAAATACTTCGTGTAAACTAATGTGTTTTATATTTAATTGAGCTAATATTATCCTTAATGTGGGCTGGGGCATCAAAAGTCCATCTAATCCAACTATTTCAGTGAAATCAAATTCTAATGAAAATGAAAAGAGTCGTAATGAAATGCAGCGCGCTTAGAAATTTGTGAGGCATAATGATGATAACCAAATAAGTTTACCCAATGCAATTCAAAGAAAACGTGAGCAGCTCTCTCGAATATGGCTGCGATAGATAAAACAAACAGATGAGTCGAAAAGGTTTAAGTGGCTCTTGGGGTTCCATATTCCAGGTGAAGCGAAATTTCTTGACCATTCAAAACTTTTTTGACAGATATATATATATATATATATATGTATATATATATATATATATGTATATAGAACGGGATGTAATCACTTAGTACTCCGTAGTATATTAACATTATCACTTTCGTGCCATGAACTCTACTATATGCGATGTTTATGCGAGTCGTTTATTTACAATGGGAATTAGCTTCAGAACAAGCCTACCAGAATACTGCATTATGCTGCTGTTTGTTAGCGTTTCTCAAGGGTAATTGCTGCTAATTGTGGATGGTGGAACGTGGTAAAGTAGAAAAGAATAAGATTTAATTAAGGAGAGTATTGCGCTTAGTAAAGCCAGAGATCGAATTTTGACATCCGACTTGCTTGGTAGTAATATGGCTCACATGGCGGCAAAAGCATCGTTGCTGGATATTGATGACAATCCGTAGATTTTTATTACCCCTGTTCACAGTAAGTCACAGTTTGTTGTTTGCAATAAGCTTAATGATGGCATTGCTCGACAAAGACTTGTTTCCTAAAACTTTTGGACCATATTTCATACGTGTATCGCTAACTGTATGCGCGACATTACGCACCAGCTCAAAACTAGATTACCTTCAGTCTAGTAGCAAATATGCTTTAAAGTTTTTTGTTCGCGTAATTTGTATGTTATTTTTAAGATATAACGAATAGCTTAAGTCAAAACAGGCAACATTTTATACAACAGTCTAAGAACTGTTTCCAACAAATACCGCTTCTCTATGATGAAATATTTTCGTGAAACGGAGTACGAACAAAGTATCGGGTATATTGTGCTAGGCCCCTTAGCTCGAGCTTGCAGCTTCCTTGGGAGTAACATATCCCAATCCCGTACAGCAGACGGGCAGGGAGTTTTGGCCCGGGTACCCCTTATAAAAGGTGATTCCAGAGACTATCCCCAATGTGGCTCGGGAGCTGCCGGGGATAGTCCCTGGTAATTTGCTGCTGCTACTACTGCCGTCACTAGCAAACCCTAGCTGCTGCTGCTGCTGCTGCTGCTGCAGCCGTTACTGCCAGCGATGCTCCTTCTTTTTCAGCTGCTGTGGCTTTAGCTTACTTCTATACGCGTTTCCTGCTGCCGCTGCCGCCGCTGCTCTGCTGCTATAGCGGTAACGGCAATGGCGGCCCTAGCGGCGTCTATAGGGAGTTTCCCCTCCCTCTCTTCCGAGGGGTTAGTCATCCCAAGCCCGACGTCCCTGGTCCTCCCTGGACTGGGCTGGGACAGCTGCTGGCTGTTGGCTGCTGCAGGCTGTTGGAGGATGGCTGCTGAGAAGGCCAGCTAAGGTTGACGGGGCACCCAGCTCCCCCTCTCTCGGCCTCCTTATAATTGGCGTCCCCTTCGCTCCCCCTCAACCCTCCCACTGACAGCATAACTCGCCACTACCCCCAAACATAAGTCGCCAACCTGTACATTCGCAAACCAGTTTTATTCATTTTGTGTTACATTTTACTATTTACGACCATTGGTGCTGTATTATCCTTAAGAGTTATTACTTGCGAAATCGTTTTTGTTGAAAAATTATATATTTTTTTTATTTTCTAGAATAATAGGCTCGCTGCGAAGATTTAGGATTCGCGCCAAATCATTATTCAAAAAAGCCCGCGTAGCGGGCTAGATGACGCAGACAACCCGCCGCCACTGGCGAGTTTCCCGCCATAGTGAGCTGTCCGGGGGTGCGGGCTTGGCTGGGGGAGCGGTGGACTCGGAGTGTGGGGGTCGAGTGAGTAGGGCTACGATGGGCTCCACGGAAGATCAGCTCGTGAGTACGTCCGCCTTCGTTATGGCGCCGTCGGCCTTTCCAGGTAGGTGTCGTTAGTGAATACGCAACGCGCGCGACGCGTCGCTTGTTGTTTGGGCGGCTACCGGCGCGAATAGGGGCTTCCCCTCGAAGGGGTGCCCCCCTAGGCCTAGCGCCCCTGAGTGCTATGCTACCAGCAGTGTACAGCCGGTTGCTCAGCTATAGTCATATAGCCCTATGAGTGTTTTGCTTTCGCTATACTTAGCAGTATTCCCGTTTACATTTTGACCGTTATCGACGTTCTCCGGCCTCATTCGATGTCGGCTAGCCTAGTCAGCTGATGGCGAAGTTCAGTCGACCACAGTCGGGCAGCTGAGACGACAACGGGTCGGGGTTTTGTGGGGACTCTGCGTGGGGTGTGACCCAGTCGGGGTCGGCTTCGGGGGTCGCCCCCGAGTTACATCGAGGGAACCGGCTGGTACCCCGCATTCGCCGCCCCTGCATAGCCATGCGGGCTCGATGCCGACCGGCGGAGACTTACGTGTGCTTGCAAGATGCTTGCAAGCCGAGCAACGCACGGCTTGATGGCAGTTGCGATGAACATCATCTGACAGCCATGGCAAACCGCCACCCGTGTTGCCTGCCTATCTACCTGCCCAGCGTAATGGTTGCCTTGGAGGGAAGGTGGCGTCGGGTGGAGCCGTACCACCCTGGCAAGTAACGCTTACCAGCTTTACAGTTTAGACACTGGCTGACTAACATGCTAGTTTCACCCTGACCAGACGTCTTGAAGTCGTTTCCCGTTTAACGGCAGCCGCTCGAATGGCCGGTTCGAAAGGTCTCTATGAAATACTGGCTATATTGTTTTAGTAGATACTAAATATAGGTAGCTGTATGTATATACTTGGTGCGACTAAGAACTCATTTTAAAGCTATCCTGTCATCTGCTCCATGAAAAAACACAATTTCTACATGATATATGAGCGGCCGAGGAACAGTGCAGCGATCTTCATGTAATCCCGCCATTGATAGATAATTTCCACATCAGGCTTGTACTAAAAAATGACTGACTGTGTATGTGTCCATTCATTTTTTCTTCGTTACGTTTTTTCCAGCGATTCGTTTAATGCTAAACGTTGTTTGTACATGTTACCCCAAGCGTTGTTTCACACACTCTGTGTCGTATATGTATACCTGTGTGTGTATATGATTTATACGTATTCAGTCTGATTTCCGACTTTCTTTCCTTTGCAAAATCTTAAACAACAAACGTATCCGTTTTAGTATAGCTCAGGTTTCTAGCGAATTGGTATAGATTTAATAAGATAGAAAAAGCCCTACGATGCTTGAATCTCTGTATGATGTCGAAATTTCTGCAGTAATCCAGCGAGTCGGCTAATCAAACAGGCAGAAATTGGTCATTTAATTTTACGTATGTGATATATAGTAAACATTTTATGCCGGCGCGCAATATTCATCTAGATCAATGCATTTCAGTTTATATTTGTAGTAATTTGATCTTGATCACGAAATAATGAGCATTAGTTAAAAATACTTATAATCATTTTGGATGACAGTTGTATAAATAGCCAGACATTCTCATTGCACTTAAAGATATAATAATTTAATTTAAAATAAGCAGGAGGAGCCTGTTTAAATTGGGCCGATATATTGTGTTGCCGTAATATACTGACCGTTTTTAAGCCAAAATTAAACAATTGTTCTACCACATAAAATAATATTACTAAACTAAGTATGTGCCATTTTAATCAATGACCTTCTGCGATTTTTCTGATGGTACCATAATCCCATCACTAAAAAGCTTTTATGATTTTATGATAAAAAACTATTATGATTTTTGCATCCTTCTTTTGAAACTAAATTAACACTATTTAGGGACTTCTGTAAAGACCAGTACAGATGATAATTTAGTGATGCAGAATCCAGGTCTAGTCTGCGCTATACGGTGAACGTAATGAAACTACCATTCAAGTTCTCTCTATGTTTGCAAGGTAGATAGAGGTATATGTAGTTTGGAATTGTCATGGTGGAAGACTAGGTCTTTTCTGTTTACTAGCTTCGGTCAAATCGATGACCAGTTAATTGTTGACAGCAAAAATACGAATCAATCGTTTTGCCAGGTGACAACAGCTCATAATGCTCGATTTGTTTCCAATTTTACTAAACGTAAATTATCACCTTCTTTCGCTTCAGTCTAGGCTTTATAACAGATCGTAAAGTACATAACTTTTTATTTTTTATTTACATATTATTGTTGTGTGTAACCTGTTTTTTTATTACCTGTGATCAACCGCTTTAGAAATAATTCAACTTCGTAGCGCTGAGTTTCGAAAATAGAAACACGATCAAGTAAATTCTTTCGCACCAATCCATGCGACCGAACCTTCCTTTTGTAGCCAGCTTCCTTAGAGTGATTTAAAGCTATTCAGTGATGAATGCCTAGCTCGTTGGTAATGTCAGCCATCGATCCTGTTCAACCGTCGTAATAACTTTAGTAGTTTTTTTCGTAATGTGTCGACCACTACGAAGAGCACCTCCCATTTCTAAATTTGTGAAACGAGAATGACAGTACTAGTTTTAGGCCATTTCTTTCAATAATACGCCTGAACCATAAACACCGTACATTCTTTATGGGCCTGAGTAGGGTTTGTGCCTTTATCGTAATAAAATTACAAAATATAGCGAATTTCAGCAGAAATTTCACTCTATCTTAAGTATGATCAAAGGCATGCCACCATTTGTTAAACGTCAGTTTTCTAATGACAGCGACTGGATGTGACCCATAATATCTCGGATATGCAACTTCAAAGCCATTTACCTAGAGAAACGGGCAGTACTTTTCGACAATCCAATATAAACTGATATAGTTAGGTTTTATCTTTAAAAACTGCAAGATAGCGGAGTGGCCTGCCAAACCACTGAAGAGAAGCTTCTCACGATAGGGTTGATTTATAGTATCATAGTGTTGGATATTTAAATACGAGCTTTAGTTAACATATTGGGGTTAAAACAAATTCGCTACTCTAGCTTATTTAAATATCTTAATTTTATCATTTATTTGAATTATGTACTTTGGTTTGTTTTTGCGTGTATTTCCATTTTTCACCAAATAGAAAATTTTTGATGGATCCCTCTTTGTGAGTTGAACGAAATCAATTTTTGATTTGAAAAAAATTGAGGTTCACCATATTTTAAACAAGGTTTTAGTTGTCGCACATTCATTACACTATTCCAGAGGTCGAATCCAATGGCATTGACTGAATGCGCGCATACAAGTATCTAAGCAAAAAACTATACATAGCACTGTATAGTGGTGCTAAAAGCTGCTGAAGTTATAATAATGTTTTTATCAGAACTGGCACTCGCAGTAGAAAATGGTCAACAATAAATTTCTTGTTCGCGGATGAACTAACTTTACCGGAGCTGCGATGTACAGGTCTCTAGGCTTTCAATAATACGCCTTCTTGGACTATACATTTTTTGCGGTGCCAAATGTCTTAAAATATAGGCGTTCTTTTATCATTTGATCGGTCAAACAAAGTTTTGGTATTCTGTCGTACTATGACACTTTAAAAAATGTAAGATTTATGGTTGCAAACGTAGTTTTCGAATAAAGAGGCTTCAATGACGCGTTTGTTTAGCGTTATTGTAGGCGGCATTCATACACTGACTAACCCGAAGTGACTCTTATTAGTAATAGATCGATATTTAAAAAAAAAAAAAGGAATATCTGTGGTAGAAGTACCGGACAAATAGACTACTTGATTAGTAGTAATTATAATAACATCTTTCTTCTTTTGACTGCTTTCCGTTTCACAAACAGCTAACCACTAACCCCGTGAGGTGTCAATCTGTAAGTCAAAAGCAACGCTTAATAAGTCTTGCATATGTTATGTGTACCTATGTTATGCAAAAGCAATGAATTCGTGCTTTGTCTGAGCTTCGCGCATACAAAATACTGAATTAGAGTTTTACTTTCTTTTCATTTCTATTTGCTTCTGCTCCATGAAAATGTCTAAGATTCTCACGCCATACTTTAATTTTTTATGCGGACTATGGTTTGATTACCACATTTTTGCTTTAAGCGATTGTTCTTTGCACGTTGGTTTTATAACACTTGTGTATGTCGGCACCCATACTATATTGACTGTACATACTCATATGTACTATATAGACTGGAACGTTTATTTTGACTATATATTGATTTTATCGATGATATCTAGCATGCAAATATGAATCATAACCAGCCAAACTTACTAATGAAGTTGACCCTAAATTCAACTACTATAAATAGCATGTACGCTTGCTGTCGATAGGATGCAAAAACAATATTGTGCGGAAAACATGTCAATAATATTACGTACATTAGAATGTATTGTTTTCTCACTTGTTTATTGTTTAGTTTTTTTATTTTTTTATGAAGTAAAATGGAAAAATTAGTATACGTTAGCTGACATGAGGTTTGACTATGTTTCCTTATTACGAGTCACTAGCATGATGATTCCCTGGTTTCTCGATTATTGTCATTTAGTTCGCTGAACTGATCGTAGTTGCTTGCGTATCCTGACTGCGCAGGCCTGGACGTCGCCGGGCGCGCAGGGGAGCTCATCGAAGGTACATCTACCTTGGGCGTCGGGCCTTTCGGCCATTTGCCCGGCACCCTGCAGCAGTTACAACAGCTACAACCAAACCAGCTGTTCCAGCTTATCCGGCAAGAGGCCGCCAACAGCACTCCAAAAGATCAATCAGTTGCGCATCTGCAATCGTCCCAGCAGCGTTCTCAACGACACGACCCCAGCGACCAGCTCAACGGCAAAGAGAACCAAAGGCCAGGCGGTGCAGCTGGTCCAACTGCAGTTATCCCTAGTGTTGGCCTCGCCAGTTGTAGTGCTGGAGGTGGAGGGGCGCTTCTTGCGCACCTCGCAGAAAGCCAATCAAGACAGCAACAGAAGGAGCTGTCCTTTGGGGGCCTGCCAAACCTTCAGGGCCTTCAGGGCCGGCACAACGCTTATGAAGCCGATGACTCGGAGCCCGAGGAAATCACTTCGGACCTCCACGATCGGCAGGGACCGCAAACACCGTCCGGGCATCTGCACGGCCTATTCCAAACTTCTCCGCCGGCCGCGACTGGGCAGCATCTTTCCCACGCACACGTGGAGCTGCCACCGTTTGGAAAGGTAATAGCTACTTAGGTATTATATCTGTCTTTGATGCAGGCAGGGACATGTAAATTTGGATTTTTGCGAATGAGTTGTTTATAAATTTGTATCTTAATAAAAACAGATCTTTTAATTAAATCCTTTATATGTTCTAGAATTGTTAATCCTGGAGATCATAATTTTTCAATAAAACCACCATTCGTCACGATGACAGCCTCAATTTGGGACCAAAACCAGTTGCAAGACATTTTCAGTACATTTTCTATTATCCGCAGATAACTTCTTAATAGTGACCGAGTACCAATCCACGTTTAAAATTGACAAAGTATCGCTCAAATACGTTATCTATGAAAAATTTCAGCAGAATTTAATCTTACGGCAATAGGAGGTAAATGAGCCATGAAAAATGCAAAGAGTATAAATGACAAAAAAAATTCAGAAAATGCAAAAAAAAGGGTAAAATTCGCAAGAAGGCTAACTATTAAAGTTTATATATGAATAACTTAATTAGCAATACATCTAAAACGGCCGTTAATTTCTTAAAAAAAAGTTCTAGTGTACCAAAAATACTTTTCAAGTCACTTTGATAAGTTTTGAGCTCTTTAAATTTAAACCCGATTTATGAAATTTTGGCTCGCCTCGTGGAAATCACGTAATCAACTATCCTTTATTCTAAACAGGGCTAACAATAAAATTCACATCTTTGGAAGAGATTTTTTGTTCACTCTAATTTATAGCTTTCTGGTTTTGTGCTGAGTTGAGGATAAGAAATGTATTTATTTACTTTTTTAATTAACTTAGTTTCTAATCTAAACAGCGGCCTAAGCATCAGCAAATACGGAACTAATTCTTGATGGATATAATGAAGTATTAATTAATAAATGGTTAGTTTGCTTTAAAGATCTATCAATACACTATGTTTGGCTCATTAGCACTTGACACAAGCTGTCGAGATTGGCCTAACAAGAAACCAGGTAAATTCTGCTAAATGTAAAGCCGTCTTAGAAAAGAGCGTTTTAAAAGGCGCCCCACAGTTAATCAAAGTAATTCAGCTTTTTTGCAACTTGCAGCGGTCTATAGATAAGTCTGTATGAAGCGTTCATCTGTCTGTCACTTGCATATAGTAGATATAGTTTATAGGCTTAACTAATGCATCTTTTCCGACTGTGCGCAGACATCGGTCATCCGTGAGACGAGACAAGCAAGCAGTAGTGATCAGCTTGTGAATAGCTGTGGCCCAATAGTAATTTCGTCCTCTGGGAGCTCACCCCTAAAACAACAACCTCTAGGCCTTCTTAACGTAAACGGTCCTTTACTTCGACTCCCGTCATTGAAGCAGGTAAGCCCTCATAAACACACAAGAGTTCAATATACGAATCAATAGTCCACGAAAGTACTTTGAATATATCCTAATGTGGTCCATTCCACATAGCACTGCCTCACAATATAAAGAATTAAATAGCTAAGTTTATCAACATAAACTGTGTAGAATTGATGCATTTATTTTTGCTTTTACAAAACTAACAAACGTTTCTTATTCTTTTTTTATTTATCTATTATTCGTTATTATTATTATTTGTTTTCTACTTACGTGTTCTTCAATTTTGAGGTAATAACATGTAATATAATCAACTTATCACACGAATCTTCTAAAACGAGATAACCTTTTTAGGGTACGATGTCCAATACCGAGACCAAGGTTCAATTATCTTCAAACTCTAAAGTTGAATACTGGATGTCAATGTATATTTAAAGATATCTTTTAGATTAACTAATCATCTAAGGTAGTTTTTCCGGTAATTATTTTCGAAGAGAATTTCGTATCCGGAGACGACTGGAGTAGAGGAGGTGACGTGTGCCTGACAGCAAACCGAGTTAGATTTAAGGACTTCCATACTTTCGAAAAGTATTTAACCACTTAGATTGATCTTTATTGCTTAAAAGCTGTATCTATAAATACTAGCATAATCATTGTAACGCCAAGCGTGAGCTGAAATTATATTCTCTGATGCTAAAGTCATATCCTTGTGGTTTGTTGTGCAATGCTGAACGTGCGACAGGAGGATACCGGTGATCACCAAGACGAGAATCGGCCTTTAAGTGGATTTCTACCGACGTTTAATTTCCCGTCAAGTCACGGGCTAAGTATACATCCGATTAATCCAGTCAATTCTGGGGGAAGCAACTCAAACTTGATTGCCTTAGCGGCCTCTTCACTGGAAAGCAGCTCCTCCTTAACGTCAGGCGGACAGGCCAACTCCAACGGTCTGCAAGCTCAAAACAACAACAACAACCATTTCACGCCGAGCACTGCTCCGTCACCTTTACATTTTTCTACAGCACACTCACCGCACTCGCAGGCGTCTGTAATTATGGACCCGCAGCACCTATATCAGGTTAGTCCATGTTCGGCTTAAATTAGCATCGACGTGAATTTGAACATCGAAACCCATGTGCAAAAAGTAATTTATAGAGATTACGGAAAAATTATGTTAAAACGGCTGCATAACTTCAAACGTATGGTAATAACAATAGGAAGTTAAACGTTAGTTTGATATCAATGAGTCTTGACAAATCTTTTCCATGGTCGTTGTTTTCGGCGTAGTTGCAAGCCGCTCAACAGGTGGCGGCAGCACAGCAGCTCGTGTCGTTGGGTCAGGCGGCAGCAGCCGCTCATGGCGGGCAACCGCCGCCGGTATCAGGTCTTCAACTCCTCAATTATGCTAACCAAAACAATTCCAACAACAACTCGTCTAACAATGGCAGTAGCGAACATAACCTTGCCGTGGCTTTAGGTGAGTAGATCGAATCTAGCCTTCGAACAGACTCTGGATTAACAAGAACGTACTATGCAGAAATTCTACAAAATATATCGGTGGAGCTCTCTTACAGACTTCCATTGGACCAAGCCCTTTTTACGAGGGCGCTTCATTAATTTGTTAGTCATGTTTCATTATTGTTCCTTTTGTCACTGTCTTTACCAACAGAGCAGTCTATTAATCCCTTCAATTTATTATATCTGTTGTACGCTATGTTAATGGCGACCAGGTGTTTCAGGCTACGCAGGTGTCGGCGGCGTGGCAGCCACGCAGAACGCGGGTTCTGCCACACCAGAAAAACCGTGGCCATGCCCGTCGTGCAAGATTCCGTTCGCATCCGCAATTGAGCTGCAGGCTCATCTTACCACGCACACGCAGAAACCGGGCCAGGTAAAGGTGGTGGTCCTTTTGTCTTAACTTTTCGACACTTTCGACCTCTACTTGCGTTTTCGCAAAGGCCATGTTTATGCTAAAAGGAACAAACAATCAATAGAACTGGCGTAATCCACATGGTCTTTGTAACCTATGCCAATGCAGAAAATAATGACAAAAAAAAATATACACTTCTTCGAGATTCAGCACTCTACAGCTTGTCTAAATTTACCCGCAAATTAATCGGACAAATTCATTCGTTGATGTCACGTAAAATTACGACTAGATTATTCAACAGTCAAAATATTTTTGCTTGAAAAGTGTCTGCATAACAAACAGGATTAATATTAAGAATGTATCTTAAGCTTATATTCAAATTGTTGTAAGCTACCGTTTGAAAAACGTTTTTCTAAGTATTGAAGTAGATCTTTATCTTTACTAATCTGCTTTAAAGTAAAAGCTGCTTCCTATGCAAATTGTGGACTTGTTTGCTACTAGACATTTTTTAAAAGGCCAGTACGTATATTACGCACTTCAAGCTAGCGTTTGTCGTGAGCTTGTGAACTCAAAAGCCAATTAGATCTATATTTATTAGATATTGTTCACTGACCGGTGTTCAAACGTTATTGTTTTTAGGTCGAAGGGCGCAACATTCCATGTGAAGTGTGCGGAAAGTTGTTTGCTACCCAAGACCGAATGAAGGCTCATATGCGTTCAGCTCACCAAGCCGACAAGAACTGCTCGTGCAGCATCTGTGGATCAGGTATAACATACTTTTTAAAGGATTTGCTATTAATCATTTTTATAATATTGCGGCTACTCAATTAATGCATGCGAACTAAATTGGACAATATTGATTACGTTAGTTTAAGTAAAGATACTTTGTTTGTGTTTCACGTTTTCCTGAGTGCTTCATAACGTCCTCGAGTCTATTGTATAGCAACTACTGCACAGACACAACAGTGGACGCTCCCGATATTCAAATGATACCTAATATTTTGCATATGCCCTTAAAAAGTTGAAAAGTTTACATGCGATGACCAAGGCATAAGCTCTAGTCAAAGAGCACCGTATACGTATGGACCTACATACTTTACTCTTGGTTGCTTTTGGGAGTTTTCTATTTAAGGATTCAGAAAAAAATAAGTTAAACTTTTTGCAAAAACAAAGAACAGATCAGGATGCTGATGTGTCTCCCGTGTGTCAGCAGATACAGTAAGATGTGCGGGTGTGTCTGTGTGAAGGGGCGTGTCTGTCGACTCCAAGAAGTTAAATGGAGCAGGACCCAACCGTTTATTAAACATGTCTAAAGCAATCTCTCTCTGTCTGTCTCTCACTTTGTCTTCTTTTTCTGTGTGATCCTCCTCTACGGCCCCTTCTTTTCCCATTCCTTTTCTATTCTAACCAATTCGTTTACCAACAATGCAATTCCTAACGGCGTTCGGTAACATTTGTGGATATTTTGATGTAATATTTTTGTTCTTCCGACGATTCAAAACATCATTTATTATGTGTTATCCCACTTATTTTTGGCCCATGCCTTATACACATCTTATCATTGAAATGATTTCGACGTTATTCATTATTCCTTTTGCTTCGCGTACCTCTTCTGCTTACCACAAACAACAACCGCATTGGTCTATCCCCTAACCTGACTACCAAATTGACTTTAATAACACCTTGGTACCCAACTCTACCCCCCGATATCATCATTGGGCCATATTTCCTGTTACTGAACGCTGCCAATCAAATTTTCGGGCTTATTTCCGTATATGTATAATTAACAATCTACATGTAAATAATTGACTTTGCGCATTGATATGTGTTCGACAAAACCCTTGTTTATGCGTCGATACGACAATGGGTGGTTGTCTGGTTATACGTTCTTCTACCTTTCTAATCTGCTCTAAACTTTGACATGTTATTCGGCTGACGGGTTTCTGCCACTGTATAATTTGCTGACTCAATGTCCTGGCTCATTCGTCTTTGACGGTGTCTTGGATTGGTTATTCCGTTGCGGGACAACCTTGAACCTCGTTGGCTAATTTGTTGGGCTTTTCGCACTGGTACATCATTGGCTCCCTTTGCCCCCAACCTCGTCCCCTCATTCGGTTGTTGACTGCTGTTGTTGTCTGATTGGTTACTGCTGTCTGGCGACAACTTTCTGTCTGATTGTCCGGCTGTCTGTTTGGTGCCTGGTTTCATTCCCACCCACGGGCGGCGTATGCCCCCAATCCGCAGGATTCAGCTACCGCTGCAAGCTCCTGGACCACATGAGATCCCACAGCGGTGAGCGGCCGTTTCACTGCGACGTTTGTGGACGAGGCTTTTCGCAGAAGAACCACCTCACGCGGCACATGATGATCCACACCGGGGAACGGCCGTTTGCTTGCGAGTTTTGCGGCAGAGGCTTCTACAGGAAGGATAAACTCACTAGACACAGGCGCACACATACTGGTAAGTTTGTTTTTACACCTGCTTTTGAAAAACAAAAAGTGCACCCCGTTCGGCGCACAAATAGCGACTCGACTGAAAACGATCTCATTAGAAAACAGAGCTCGTACCAATTCTATGCCCCGAAAACCATGTGTCCAACTATCCACGACCAGCATTTGAATAGATCAACCAGCAACATTCCTTAACCAATTGCCTCTTTTCCTGTGCTCTCAGAGGCGCAATTATCGTCGGAGTTTTTTTTTATGTACACTTCTACAAATATGATTGTCCACCAGAATGTCGACCATTCAGTCTTTTTTCTATCTTGGCTTACTTTATGAGTCGTAAAGGTCATAATGAAGAGTTACCCTTCACCCGATAACTATGTCTGTACCCAGATCGGTTCTTTTATCGTTAATCTTCTTTGCATCGCATGCGCTTATGTAATCTTATAAATTTCTTCGTAGTTCAGATCGAATCGCATAGAAATTTATTTGAGATGTATGTCAATTCTGTATGGTTTCTTGTTTAACATTGCATGGCGGTTGACGTGCTTGACGAATGTAGCGCTTTATACATGCCTATCGAATTTTCCTGATAAAAAAGGGGCGTCTCCATTAGCAATGGATGGTGGCTATGGCTGCATTCCTATTCGCCCTAGTAACTCCCTATCCCGAATTATCAACGTACTACAGAATCTAGGCCTTCAAGGGCAAGGGCGCTGCCGGCAAACCATGCAAGCGTAAGATGATGTTACATTCCTTTACGTGCACGGAACTTGTAAAGGTCAACAACGTTGGGCGTAACACGTTCTACTCCGGTTGCTAGGTTGCAACAGCTGACTGACTGATGACGCTTGGTTGATTGTGACTTCGCGAATGTCACAGGGGGACCGACGCAGAGTCTCTTAAGAACACTTTTTTATGACAGGAGGTTCAGACGGTCGACAGAAGAAAGCAATATTATAGTAGAAACTTTTTATTCATTGCTGTTGAACGAGGCTTGTTTGAACAGCAATAGTGACAACAAAATGCCGAGTTATCTAACTACAGCTGTAAGAGATGACGAGTTCGAATAGTGGCAAGAATCAGTTGAAGTTGTTATGTACTGTATCAATTGTATTCCTTAAATTTGCTTAATGCCCGGCCTACATTACATAATATATATACAGCCGCCTTCTGGCGTTCGCAATTCGTGTTGTTCTCCTCGTCTTCGTCTTCTTGTTGTTACTGTCGATTCTCGTCGCGGTCGTCGTCATCGTCGTCGTCGTCGTCGTCGTTGTTGTTGTTGTTGTTGCCGTTGTTACCGCTGCTATTTTTGCTGCCATACTCGTTGCTACTACAATGCTATAGTGTTACGAGATCTGTAACGTAACGTGGTGAAAATGAAGCCTCAACGAGAGTACACCCAGTTCGCTGGTTGGCTGCTTGCTTGTAGAGAGCTCCAGTCGGGGGTAACGGAGATGTGCGCCTGGGTAAGCGAGTGCCGCAAGCTCATCAATCAGTCACCATCCGTTGCAACGATGCTGGTGATACTACTTCTGCTGCTGCTCATCAGCTGCTGGTTTGCTACTCTGCTCAAGGGGTAGAAAAAGGGACGGCGGGGGGCAGGAGCGGGTGCCCTGGGAGATGACATCCGCTATTTAGAAGAATCACAGAAAGACAGCTTCGCCATTCGCTGAAGATAAACAAGAACAGTGTGGAATCGCGGTCGCTGACAAAATTGGGATAAGAAGCGAATTTAGGCAGAAAATATTTATAAGCAAAGGAGCGGTGTATAGTGTCACTTCCACTTTTATTGGGCGTCGAAAATCCTTAATCAAATACGCCTAAGTCGCTAACATCAGTTGCCTGATTATCGTCCCTTAGTTCATCTTTGTAAACGATGTTGGTGCCGAAATTAAGCGAATCGACTACCAAACACACCGGTCTGTAGTTGGCTAAAAGAGGCGGACTGAAATTTTTTCGCGGAGCAAAACGACCCCGCCATTTACGTAAGGCAATCAGTAACTGTTAGCAAAACCTTTTGCCATTCCTCGCCTGCATCGGTCCTCCTGGTTCATTGTCGTGTTCAGACTCTACGTCCTCAGGCCTTGCAATGTTCATCCGAGACGAATTCAACTTCAACTTGATCAGAGTGATGCCGTGGTCTGGCAGCGCCCTTTCCTTTCAGCTCGTTGTACGTTACACACGAATGGTCACACTATTTCCATCCTGATCTCTGGGATGTTTTTGAATCTGTTCTACACATAACTGGTGGAAGATAGTTGCAATGAGGCAGGGCTAAGGAATAATACAAGAAAAAGTACCTTGCCTGTCCGTGCGCTCTCCAATCGCCCGGTGAACCAATGGTCTTTAAGGCGCTGTGTTGCCGCTGTTTGAACCCGCAGCTCCCTTGATGCGAATGAAAACAGAGCCTATCTTATGTGTTTCGATTGTATGAGTCTTTTGTTAAGAAGGAAGAAGTAGACATTTAAGCAAGCGGCAGAAGCTATAGAGTAGCCTGGAAGGCAGAAAAAGAGAGCGAAGGAGCGAAAGAGAGTAGCAACTGGTGGTCAGATACGGCATTCGGTACTTACGGCCAACTGGTCACTGACAAAGACAAAAAAGAAAGTGCAAGTACAAATGGAGGCGGGTTTTCACTGTAGTAACTGATTATCTGACTCGTGTGTTTGGGATCTCTGTTTGCTGTGACGCTGTGGGCACTGGTTGTACTCCTGCTCCAACAACTACGACAACAACTCGATCACTACAGGCTGGCCTCCGGGCGAGGCACCGAAGGCGACGAACGGCGAGCAAGTTGGCATGGCGCTGGCTCTGATGAACCAGTCGGTTCAGCCGAGCAGCGGCAGCGGCGGCGCGAGCGGCCAGCAGGGCGGGGGCGGCGGGGGCGGCGGCCGCGGTGGGCGGCGAGCCACCATCAACCCCGTCACGTGCCACTGCGAAATCTGCGGCCGCGGGTTCACCGAGCGGGCGCATCTCGCGCGGCATCACATGATCCATACGGGCGAGACTCCCTTCATCTGCCCCGTCTGCCAGAAGGGCTTCTACAGAAAGGACAAGCTCAACGGCCACATGCGCACGCACACTGGTATGTCCCCTCTGACGACCTACCTAGCTACGACCACCTGAGCAGCTACAACAACAACAACAACAATACAACTACCACTATGAGTCTGATCATGCTAATAACGATCAAAAACACCAAAAGTGATACCAGAAAAAGAGACAAACGACAAAACAACAACAAAAGGCAAAATCAAGCTCAGAGATACGCACGTACATAGACGTCCACGCACAAACACGCACTATACATGGAAGACGCACAATCAGTTTCCGACCTCCTGGGTGTCACAATAATTTAGGATATGATTGACCCCCGAGTCATGTAGATTGCAAGAACGCGACTTTAATGCTATTTCATTGTTACTTATAACAGTAACATTTAGATCGGGCTAACTGACTGCGCATAGTACCTATAGCTCGTTACTTAAATTATCAAAAAAATATATATTTAACGCTTTATACTGCTAAACTGCTAGCTATGGCTGGCTGTTGTTGTTTGCATGACGCTTTTGATTTCGTCTGAAAAGAGTATTGAAGGCCAAGTCTATATGCACTGCTCAGTGCTTGCTTACCTTCATCCGTATAGATAAACTTGCCAGTGCGTTTCTACATTTTAATATGTACTAAATGCACGCCTGGACTCATCATTGAACTGCTAGAAGTTCGTCAAAATAAGTATTGTCACATAATCAGCGGAACACGTAGCGAGCTTGGAACATGTCAAGTTAGCTTAATAAAAACTATGTAACAGAGTCAACGGTTTTCCGTAAAATGAGTTGAGCAGTACGATGAAAGCTTAGTATTTTTAAAGTCAAGTAACACGCCCAGAAGATTCATAAACACGTTTCTTCAAACATCAACATGTCGGCTATCTAACGCTACTACAACGGCACAAATACACAACACGTAAATGACAATGGTTAAAAGAGCATCATGACCTAGCTATTCACTAGTCAGTCGACAATAGGCAACGTTACATTCTTCTAGAAAAGGAAAGTGTTCCATGCGTCTCTTATATGCTCTCGCCTACGCCGTTCTTTTTTTAATTACTTTCAGTTTAACAAAGAAATGTCGACGTTGGTAAAAACACAAGCTGATACTCTCATATAAAATATTAAGCATACAAATTGATAAAGATAGCGATCGAGTAGAACTTCCTATTCTCTATATCTAAATGGATGAGTTTACCTTGCCGATGCTCTGAAGCACTTCGTGCAATGGATGACAATATGTGGTCGATAGATACCTTTACATAGAGTTACTATTATCGCTAGAACACAGAACTAGATTAAGTAAATATCATGAAGTGTAGACGAACTCTACAACACCTAGATCTCATGGTTGCTGATAATGACTGACAAGCACTGTTCACTGTTGGCTGTTGAAACCAGTTAAAGTACGAACCTGACATCTACTATTGTCCGATTTACGAAGTGGATAAAGTCATACGATTCACAGCAAGAGCGATCATGTCACAAGCATGTCACGATTGCAAATGTTCCCTCAGATCGTGTAAAAAAGGAAACAATGTCTTCTGGAAGTAGCGTGGAAAGAGAACGCTAGAGATAGCTGGAAAACAAGTGCGACTCGTGAAGCTTTTGCATCCGCTATACCTGCTTTTGTTGCTGTTGTTATTGTCGTGGTTGTTGTTTTTGTTGAGCTGCTGCAGGCTGCGTTGATTAGCTTCATCGATCGCTCAATATTTGGGATCGACACGTTTATGTATAGTAAATGCGATTTTGTGAGGAGAATCGACTGTAATATGGCAAGGGAGCATTCGAGGATCGTTGTATGTTACTTTTCTAGTTTTCTATTATTCCTCTCGCAGAAGTAAGCGTGGGTGCCGGTAGCTGCTTCGCCCACTATAGCAACAACAACAAACTGTAGCCGGTCTGGCCTCCCTCTCCTCTGCGTTTTATGGTAGCCTCGAGTGAGGCGTGTCGGAACAATAATAAGCGCGTCCACCGTACAAACAAAATCTAATCCAGCATATTTATATGTATATATATCCCGTGTCACCTGCGACCATTCCCTGTCGGACACAATATCCTGCCAACCCATGCCAAAATCTCTTTTTCCGTCACATGTCTTCCTCTGTCTTTTCATCATATGGCCTTTTCTACAACAATTACTATTTACCACTAATGCGTAGAATATAATCTACGAATGTATGTACATACCATATGCTTTATAGGTGCATACATTTGTATCTATTAGAATTAGCCGTCCCACGTCTAGTTCCACGGTGACATCTTGTGCACGCGTTCTTCAACTAAATTTTAACAGCTACGACTATTAATAACTCGACTTTCACCCAGCCCATCCATCCTTTTATTCATTCATTACCGTTGTTGTTGTTGTTGACCCGATCTGGCGTGCAGTGTGACGGGATTTAGATTCAGATCGATCGTTGATTGATTGGTTAGCTGATTAGTGGACTGATGATTAGCTCATGATCATTGGTATAATGCTAAATGCAGTTGATGGTGCTAAGCTTCACGATGATGGCTATAATAAAGGAACCGATGTTTCTTGAAACAGACAAAAAGAGATGGATTGATATACATATAGAGACAACATATATAAAATATGCTGATGAATGAATGAACGTGATTGTGGTAATGTTGGCGATGATGATAGTGGTGATGTTGCTGCTGGTGGATGTTGGTAATTGTGGACGTGGTGAACGGCGGCGCGGGGTATATGGCGGCAGAGTGGTTGCCTAGCGTTCGTTCTGTTCTCTGTCGTTCTCTGTTCTAGGAGAGAAGCCGTTCGTATGTTACGCGGATCCCAACTGTGGGATGGGCTTCCACAAAAAAGAGAAATTGGCCGATCACATGCTGACGGTGCATATGGGCGCGGCACTGCCCGCCGTGGCGGGAGCAGGGGGCGCGTCGCAGCCGCGCAAACCGCGCAAGCCCAGCCACCCGCAGCCGAGCCACGCGCAAGGGCAAGGCCAGGGGCAAGCGCAAGGGGGAGCTGGCGCTGCCACTGGTGCGCCCCAAGGTCAAGCGCAGGGCAGCGGTGCGGGCGGCGGTTCGGCCGCTTTTGGCGCAGGTACCGGTGATGCTGGTGCCGGCGGCGATCGTGGCGGGGCCCAAGGGGCGCAAGGTGGTGGCGGCGGCGGCGGCGGTGGTGCTGGCCAGGGCCAAGGCCAAGGTCAAGGCCAAGGTCAGGGCGGTGCTGGTCCTGGTCAAGGTCCGGGCCAAGGTCAACAGGGTGCCGGCCAACCCGGCCTGCCGCTGCAGTCTAACTGCCTCAAGTGCGGCCAGGCCTTCTCGGCTCCCAAATGGCTGCAGAAACACAAGTGCAGCTACGCAGCCGCGGCGGCGGCCGCCCTACTGCAGGCCGGAGCCCACAGCTTCCTGTACGCATCCCAGGCACCGGCCGACGTTGCCTAACGGTAGACTAGGACTAGACTAGGACTAGATGACAGACTATAGGTGATGACTACTAGAACTAGAACACTATTACCTACTTTCTACTACTACCAAGGCTCTACCAAACTCTACTTACTCGATTTCGGCTCCTCTACCCAATCAATGTCGAGCCAATTACAACAACAACAACAGCAACAACAACAACTCCTTCCACTTCTACATCTGCAATTGCAGCTACAAAGAACAACAATAACAACAACAACAACAACCACAAATTATAGATTGATAATTAGTAGGTGTAAGCTAGGACTAGATCTAGAGAGAGAAGCCTACCTAGACTAGCTTAGATCACTAGACGCGACTTGGTCACTAGCTGTCCTCGAAGACGATACATCAACACAGAGGATGACTGTCTGGCTGACTGAGTGACTGACTGGACGGCTGGATAGATGATCGTGCTGCTGGAACACACAGGTGCCTGAAGATACAACTCGTAGAAGAAGAACGACACGAATGAAAGAGCGAAAGAGAATGTGTGAATGTATCACAACAAATACAAAGTAAACGTGCGGCAAATGCTGGAGTCACACGACTGAACGTCAGAAGGAAAGAGAGAAGCACAGAGAGGGAGAAGGGAGCGAACACAGAAGACTTGAGAAGCGCACGCGGAACAGCTACTTGAATAGAGAAAGAACTAGTGCTTCTTATCGACTGTCTATCGTTGTGGATGTGATACGACGCTCGGTGGAGCAGCGGTGAGAGCCAACGGAGCGCTGCTTACGAAAGTGAAACAGCTAAAAGCAGCGGCAAAAGCGGAAAGCGAGTGACAGAGTGTGTGACGAGCGAGCGAATGTTGCTGCTGCTACTGCTGGTGGAGGGTCGCGCGAATGCGGAAAGACAGAGAAGGTGGGGCGCAGAAAAACGCCAAAAGAGAGCTCCTTCACAAGCAGTGTGTGAGTAGTGCTTGTCAGTTGTATGATCAGTGTCCATGTCAGTTTACTACAACTACTAAGTTAGAACCGTAATCATATAACACTTCTCTATAAAAAATTAATCATATTCAACTCTAAACCAATAGATTTAAAAGTACTGCCTTTTCTACTACAGTCCTAATATGTATAGGCCTGCGCTTACGAAACCTTCTAGTGACATCCAGTGAAGCAGGTAGGAAACGCATTTTAAAGAAATGCTGACACCAACATTTTTGAAAATATTAACACAGATAAAATGTGGTGTCTCAATCACTTTTGAAGACAAAAAAATCTTGCACAACATATATATATATATGAACGGAGAAAGCCGACGTGAACATAAATATACCCGTGAATAGGTAATACATGCACGACTCAAAAAAATATGGATGTATGTTTCTGAGTGAGTGGACGACCAAACGCACACAAACACAACGACAAGCATCTATACGTAATACCCCTAAATACGGAACAATCCACACGAGTTATATATATATATATATGTATATAT